>NC_073692.1:69521607-69791011 GCF_029784155.1 Uranotaenia lowii | reverse complement strand
CTGTCGACAGGATGGCGGTGTGGGTGTTGCGTTGTGTACCTAGTAGAGTAGAAGTGTGGTGGCTAAGAGTGGGAGTGTTTGTGGGAGGTGGCTGTTGTGTAGGTTGTGAGATGTTTTGTGAAGATTGGTTGCTATTCATCCGGGACTGAGCCTGTTGTGTATAAGGTTGCCTTCTTGTTTGACTGTCCGCGCGTTGAGGTCTTCGTGGGTCTTGAGAGACGTTCTGCATGTTTTGTTGGCTGCTTTGGTTGGGAGAATACGGGTGCAAAAGAACGTGGTGATATTGTCCACACTTCAAACAGGATTCCTGCATGCAATCAGCAACAAAATGTCCGGAATCCAAACAATTCAGACATAGCCCCATTCTGCGCACCAAAACTTTCCTGTCGATGACTCGCATCCTAATGAGTCTGTTACATTGTTCTGCTTTGTGTCGACCATTGTTGCAAATAGGGCAGAAACTCTCGAACGTTGCTGTGCTATGACTGATAGGAGCTCTAGTGTTTCGATGATGATCGTCGCCACTGCGACTGGCCGTTGACTGCAGGATTGAACAATGGTTTTCTAGAAACTCAACCATAGCTTCATAGGTAGGGACGGTTTTAGAAGCATGGTGAGTTTCCCACAGACGGTATGTTTCGGCATCCAATTTTTGTGAGAGCATAAACGCTAGCAATGTGCTCCAGTTGCTAGTCTTCTGGCCGAGTTTTTCTAATTGTTGAAGGTTGATTTTAAACGTCGACAACAATACATTTAATGCTTCGTAACTTTCTGTCCGCATGGCAGATGTGGCGAAGAGTGCTTTCAAATGCTCCTGAGCTATCAGTTTATGATTCTCATATTTCGATTCAAGTGTGCTCCATGCTAGGCCGTAGTTCATCGCTGAAACTTGGATTTGATTGATATGGAGAAGTGCGTCATCTCTCAGTGACGTCCGGAGGTAGTTAAACTTATCCATATCGTTCAACTGGACATTATCGTGAATCAGCGACTTGAAGTTGTCTCGAAAATTAATCCAATCCAACAGCTTCCCGGAAAAGGTTGGCAGCTGAAGTTCTGGATACTTTGTGTGACACGGCAAAACCACGTCGGAAACAGAGGATTGAGTTGGTTGTGCGGGAATCGACTCCATCTTCGACAGCAGCTGTTGTTTCAAAGAAAAGTACCGTGTCACAAATCCCTTATACACCTTTTTGCTTTCTCGTTTTCGAACTTCCTTCTTATCGTCGCCGTCTTCAGATTCCTCTTCAAGGTCTTCAAGGATCATCTCTATACGAACTCGCAGATCACAAAACTTCTCGTAGGCTTCGTCCAACTTAGTCAGCCGTGGTTGAAGTGAGCCATGATCCCGAACATCGTCGTAGTCGTGAAGGAAATCTTCAAAGCTCTCTAGCAGACTCCACAAAATCCGTTCCTGTTTGGACATACGTCGAAGATCGTCGGCCATTTTTGTAAAACACAATATGTACTTTGAACTAACACTTTTTATAAAACACTCCCGAGACCTCAAACGGCGACAAATTGACTGATATCAATATTTTGACAGATGAAAATTTTAATTTTCTGATACGTGGAACAGTAGCGGTATCAATTAATTTCGAGCTTTCATGCGCTAAGTGGCTGCTCAAAGTCTACCGGAGAAAGCTTTACAAATCTCCACAGTTCTAAAAAATGAAGGCAAACCATGCAACGTATTCTCATTCAGAGATGTTAAAATCGCGAGTCTACATACTCGCACTTTGCCCTTCTTTGCAGAACGATTTTATTTCGTTAAACTCAATCTGCAATGATGCTATCTAAAGTTCAACTCGGAAAGCATCAGGAAGTAAGCTTCGGGTAAACTCGGCAGGAGTAAACAGCAATCGGGGGAGAAACATCAGCGAAGCAAACGAACAGTTCAGCGAATTAAAGAAAAAATCGTTTTCGTTCGGCAGCCGAACACATAAATCGGACAACGCATGGGGGCGTGGCTAAAAGTGATAGATACAAGGGAACGGGAAACGAGCGAGAGAAGGGTGCGAGGAATGTTAACTCGGTCCGTCGGGCAACGATCGCTCGTGAGCATTCGTGTACGGTAAGCTTCGTTCTGTTGTTTCATTGGTGTGATTTTATTCCTGCGAGGAGGGGAAAACATCAACTCGGAACTGTTCTCTTTGTTTTGTGTGCAATCACGTCATGATTGGAACGAAGATAAAATCAATCTGCACACAACAAGTTAAACTCGGAAAAAATCAGCCGAATGATTCTTTCCGAGGCGAGTTTAAACACCGCTGTTCTCATTCAGCCACCTCAACCATTCAATCGCATTTCCACACTCACACTCTATCTACTAGTACTTATCTGTATTCCTTGGGGCGTCCGTGGGTCGATGATGAATCCTTCCAAATTCGGCTTGATCACTTGCAGCTCAGCTCTTAATTTCGCGTTGCACTTTTCGGAAACTTTTGCCGGAATCCACCACTTTTAAATACAGGAATAGTCCGAACGTTCACAATTTCACAATTAGTTCGATAGAATGTACCAAACAGTTTTCGTACACATTAAACCCCGTTTAAAGCACTTTCAATTTTACAGCAATCACCCAGCGCGTTTACTTGATGTCGGAATCAACAAACTAAGTCTTTTCTCCCAGGGTGATTTGTTTTGTTGTTCAGGTGAAGTACACAATTTTTCACTCCTAGGTTTCAATTAAATCTTCCCTTCGATTTTCAGCTGCTTGCCAAACAGGCTATCCAAGCGCACTTTTATTCATCCCCAGGGGAACCCAAGCCAGCGAACCAAAAAGGGAATCAACCCAAGCCACCCGCTAAGAGTAGGGACCCGCACAAAATGGGGCAAACCCAAGCCAAGCCGGCTATCACAATACACTTGTTCACAAAGAAAAAACGCGCACAAACTCCGCGGTTTAATCCGGTCGCTAAGGACCAAATGTTGAGGCCAATCCCCAAAGCTGCTGATTCGGAAGGCCGCGAAGTTCCCTGACGTACTTAGTTCGAAACTATAATTAATAAACACGGCACTTAGAGTGGGATACGATCACGGGGGAACATTTATTTTCAACACTCAATTCAAAAACGCTTAACTTCGATCTTAACACAAAAGTGGACTGTATTTGCTACGCTCGCTAAACGATATGACCGCACGACACGGGTCACCAAAACAATTTTCTTTTGTCTCGCTACCAACTCGCTGCTATCAACTACTCGTAATTGTCGATCGAGTACCTACGTTCGGTCATCGGTCATTCTATTTGCATACACGCACAGTTGGTTCTGACCACTGTAGATGCGTGCGGCTGGGGATGGTTATTGATGCTGCTTGTGGCTGACCTGATTTACAATATTGGATTTTCTGTTGTTGTTGCTATTTGGCGCAAACAGTCATTTTTGTCATTTTTGTCATTTTTGTCATTTTTGTCATTTTTGTCATTTTTGTCATTTTTGTCATTTTTGTCATTTTTGTCATTTTTGTCATTTTTGTCATTTTTGTCATTTTTGTCATTTTTGTCATTTTTGTCATTTTTGTCATTTTTGTCATTTTTGTCATTTTTGTCATTTTTGTCATTTTTGTCATTTTTGTCATTTTTGTCATTTTTGTCATTTTTGTCATTTTTGTCATTTTTGTCATTTTTGTCATTTTTGTCATTGTTGTCATTTTTGTCATTTTTGTCATTTTTGTCATTTTTGTCATTTTTGTCATTTTTGTCATTTTTGTCATTTTTGTCATTTTTGTCATTTTTGTCATTTTTGTCATTTTTGTCATTTTTGTCATTTTTGTCATTTTTGTCATTTTTGTCATTTTTGTCATTTTTGTCATTTTTGTCATTTTTGTCATTTTTGTCATTTTTGTCATTTTTGTCATTTTTGTCATTTTTGTCATTTTTGTCATTTTTGTCATTTTTGTCATTTTTGTCATTTTTGTCATTTTTGTCATTTTTGTCATTTTTGTCATTTTTGTCATTTTTGTCATTTTTGTCATTTTTGTCATTTTTGTCATTTTTGTCATTTTTGTCATTTTTGTCATTTTTGTCATTTTTGTCATTTTTGTCATTTTTGTCATTTTTGTCATTTTTGTCATTTCTGCCATTTTTGTCATTTTTGTCATTTTTGCCAAAAAAGCTGTTAACTTTCCACTTAGTGAAATTAAAGATAATGATTGTAAATTTATCACCAACTAGCACAATTTGATAAAAATTCAAAGTGAAAGAAGTTTCACTTTCAAACAGAAACAAATCCTCGAAAACTCCCCAAGCCAATCGATATTTCCCAGTCCTGGAGCGGACGTTCAGTCCAGGGTCAAAGACTTGGCAGGGTTTCACATTTCCTTCGGTCCCTTAATCCTGCCTGGCATATCAAAGATTGGCTCGACTCAACCAGCCATGTTCCAGAGAGTGTATGTGTGTGCGAGTAAGTGCCTGTTATTGTTTGCCCAGGTCTACCGTCTGTGTATGTGTGTGCTCACTCACGTACCATTTGCCAATTAACTACGTAGATAAGGACTAATTTGTCCCGAGTAGTATGATTAAAATTTAATTAGCATTACATCAAAAGCTCATCGAGTGATGGGTAATAATGGCGGATATGTGGAATAAGAGGATATTGACAGCAGGGTGAAGAGAAATTTAAGTTTTTCTGAGAGCTACTTTAACCCCTTCCTGAATGATTTTTCATTTTTATTTTAATCAAGGGTGCTTGGCTCAATGAGTGTGGTTGCTTAATTACTTTTCTCGATTAAAGTTTTATTTTCGGATTGAAGTTCGTTTCGTAACTTAAGAGAGAGGCATTTGATCAAGAAAACTAAGCCATATCATTTGAAGTTCTTATCTTTGGATAATATGTTTTCCCAATCGATTGGAAAAAAAAAGATATTTCTATCGTCAAATATTTCCTCTAAATTTTATTATACTAGGCTATAATGATGGCTTGTTATAAAATCTAGGTAGGTAGTAAACTAATAAGTCCAAAATTTTAAGATTTGATTTTGAATCGTTTGGCGTTACTCCGCCAAGATTTTCTAAATCACATTTTCAAAAAAAAGCCCACCTTTCTAATATTTATCCTCCTTGTTTGCCGACTCAATGGATTGCGTGTATATTTCCGAGTAAATTGACCTTCTTTCCCAGAAATATTTAGGAAACCGAGCTTATATACAGCAAGCAACAAACCGCCCGCGCCCTACCCGTAACAATTGACGGGTAATAAATCACAGGACATCGAGAATACAAAACGGTAGTCACGACAAAAAAAAAGAAAAAATGAAAAAGTTGGGGGCGAGGGCAATCAAATGCGCCCATTAGCCTGCCTGGTCACGTTATTGGAGACCACACACAGCTCGAATAAACACGCCAGATTGCGGGTGGAGGTGATTTTGTTGATGTGAGTTTCGCCACCATCGAACACGCAAGCCAGGTATCCGCAATTGATTTCCACGAGAGGCCATGACCTGGAGTCCACTTCCGCCTAGCTGGGGGACTCTTCTGGTTTAGTGAGTGACTTCCGTGAGCAATGTTTTGACGCCAAAGTTTACGCAACAAAAGCGGTTCAAGAATCGATGGATCACTTTATGTTTGGACAAACTTTTGGTGCCCATAACCTGTCTAGAGATCAATCGATTCGTTTGATGTTGTACCAATGCATATACATGAGGGTGTCAGTCCAATGGGTCATGTCGAGTTTCTGTAGATTTTTCGTAGATCGGCCCGAAGAAACTGACTTGTGCCAAGTTTTAGTTTTTTAAATCTCGAAAATCACACGACTTAAAATGCGTAAAAATTCAAAATCTGGTGTAGTATCGAAAAACATTTTTGTCAAAAATCGACTTAAGCATTTAAAAAAAAACACGTTTTTATGTAGGGAACAAAGGATATCCGGAAAATATAAATTTCAATTTTGAGGCCAAATGTCATAAAAAAGCATGAAAAGTCGAGATCTGGTGTTATAATGAGAAAAAATATTAGCCAAAAATCGACTTTCTGGGACTAATCGTTTTGAGGAAAACCGACTTGGCGATTTTTTTTAAATTTATCACCTGATTTGGACGTTCTAGGCATTTTTAAGTAATTTGGCATCAAACCTTAAATTTCAATTTTTTTTATTACCTTTGGCCCCTCTGGTGATTTGAAATGGTAAAATCGATGCTTTGAGCGCTTTATAGCACCCCTAAATGAAATTCGACTGAGCTAAAATTTTGTATTTTTATTTTTTATTTTTTTGGGCCAATCTACAAAAAGGATATGGTCGGTTTACAAAATTCGGTCATGAAATTTTTCCCAAACATCAATTGTCACCCTCATAGAATTATCAAACTCGGTTTACCACTGATTGCGTGATAGCTGTTTGAATTTGAGCCAGTTTTCAGCCTTACATTGCCAGTACTTAATGATTAATTTTTTTATGTTTATTAGCTATTTATTTATTCCTGTTACAAAAATTGAACCCATTGAGTGGTTAAAATTTTGTTGAATAATTAAATTTTAAGACAATTTAAAATGAGTTTCATGTGAATTTCTAATAATGACATGTTCATAACAATTTTTGCTACCAATTTGACGGTTGAATTTAAGGTAAACTCCAGGTTGATTTTATGACGTTTTCGTAAAATTTTGTGAAAGTTTAACTAGACAGATAACAAATAACACCGTAAAATTTTAAAAAAAGCTTTGCCTTCTATTATGAACTTTCTTTTGATTTCATGAACTTTTTCTGTAAGATTCTGTGACAATGAAAAAAAAAATTCTTTTTTCTTACAAATTGAATTAAAAAACTTTACAACAATTTACTGATCATTTCATGCCAATATTCAAATAGGCCGGGAACAAATTAGTCGAGTGTAGAGTGACTGTTGACTTTCATTGCTCATAAATAATTTCTAAACAACTTGAGATTTTAGGTCATTGCGTTTCCATAAAATGATCTAGAAGGTTTTAATATATGTAAAATCATTAGAAAGGAACCATTTATAGATGAAACCACCTTTCGAAGCGATTTGTTTTGCCCGCTTTTACCCCTTTGAAGAATTTGTTATTCATTTGAACTGTAATCATTTTTAACAAAATGGACATAAAATTGAAAGATATTCAGTTTTCATAGGATTTCATGACAAATTCATGGGAATTTAGAAGGTAATTACATGACAATTCCATTATAATTTGATTACAATATTTCCGTTTTATGACAATTTTATGACTATTTCTTGAAAAATTCTCGACAATTTCATGACAATTTCATGACAATTTCTTGGCAATTTCATGACGATTTCATGACAATTTCTTGGCAATTTCATGACTATTTCATGACAATTTCATGACAATTTCATGACAGTTTCATGACAATTTCATGATAATTTCATGTCAATTTCATGACAATTTCATGAAAATTTCATGACAATTTCATGACAATTTCATGACAATTTCATGCCAATTTCATGACAATTTCATGGCAATAGCAAGCAAATTTTAGGACAATAAAATAATGGATGACGATTTCATGCCAATTTTATTTCAGATCTATGACAATCTTATGCCAATTAAAATATGATGAAAATTTCACGAAAATTTGAAAATTTCATGACAATTGTATGTGAATTTCATGACAATTGCAAGAAATTCAGGGCAACATCATAACAAATTTATAACAATTTCAGGCCAATTTCATTACTATTCTATGAACATCTTACAACAATTTGAAAATAATGAAAATTTCACGAACATATTAAAATTTCATGACAATTTAATCACAATTTTGTGACAACTTCATAACTATTTCATTACAATTTCATAACAATTCCATGACAATTACCTGTCAATTTCATTACAATTCCATGACTATAATTTATAACAATTTCATGGCAATTTCAAAGCAATTGCAAGAAAATTTCAGGACAATTTCATCACATTTTTAGGATCATTTCATGACATTTTCATCACAATTTAATCATAATTTCATGACAATTACCTGCCAATTTCATAACAATTGCTGAAACTTTATGATAAATTTATACATAACTTTTAAGCAATAAAGGGTGATACGGTCAAAATTTGTTTAATATCAACTTGACGTATTTCTTTCAATTCTGCAATTAAAAAACCTGAACACCCCTCATTTTGAAGGTCTGCGTGTTTAGAAAGTTGCTCCTATTTTGATTTTGGAAATCACTCTTCAGTTGTAAAAATGCCGTCCAAGGAAGAAGAGCAGCCTATCAAAATTTTGCTCGCGCAGCGTGAAAATCCGAGCTACTCGCACGCAAAGCTGGCAAAATCGTTAGAAGTTGCCGAATCAACCGTTAAAAATGTAATTAAAGTATTTGGGGAACGTTTGTCGACAGCCAGGAAGTCTGGATCGGGGGGAAATCGAAAACCGGAAGCCGCTGAGACGACAAAGAGAGTTGCCGGTAGTTTCAAGCGAAACCCTGACCTCTCTCTCCGAGATGCCGCAAATAAGTTGGGTGTATTGTCAACAACCGTGCATCGAGCCAAAAAACGAGCCGGACTATCGACTTACAAGAAGGTAGTGACTCCAAATCACGATGATAAACAAAATACAACGTCCAAAGCGCGATCCCGGAGGCTGTACACGACGATGCTGACGAAGTCTGACTGTATGATAATGGACGACGAAACCTACGTCAAAGCCGACTACAAGCAGCTTCCGGGACAGGAGTTTTATACGGCAAAAGGAAGGGGAAAGGTAGCAGATATTTTCAAGCCATGAAACTGTCAAAGTTCGCGAAGATATATCTGGTTTGGCAAGCCATCTGTACCTGTGGCTTGAAAAGCAGCATTTTCATAGCTTCCGGGACTATAAACCAAGAAATTTACGTGAAAGAGTGTTTGAATAAACGTATGCTGCCTTTCCTGAAGAAACACGGTTGTTCCGTACTGTTTTGGCCGGATTTGGCATCTTGCCATTACGGTAAAAAGGCCATGGAGTGGCACGCCGCCAACAACGTGCAGGTGGTTCCCAAGGACAAGAACCCTCCCAACACGCCAGAGCTCCGCCCAATTGAGAAATACTGGGCTTTTGTCAAGCGGAACTTAAAGAAGACCAGAAAGACTGCTAAGGACGAGCAGCAGTTTAAGGCAAACTGGCTTTCCGCGGCGAAGAAGGTGGACAAGGTGGCTGTACGAAATCTGATGGCAGGAGTTAAGCGTAAGGGCCGGCCATTCGGATTTGGAAAATCAAAAGCCTAATTTTATACTAATTAAACTTGAAAAAGAAATTTAATTTGATATTTTAAATAAAGGATTTCACCGATTTACACGCGTTTTCCCTTGACCAAATTTTGACCGTATCACCCTTTAGATAGATGATTTCAAGATAACATCATGATCACATTTTTTAAATAACTTCAGAGCAGTTGCATGAAAAGTATAGTCGGTAATGCATTAGCCTAGAAACTCGGAGTCTTCGGTCTCAAAGCTTGTTCAAAAGTGTAGCTGTGCAGGTGTTGATTATTTTATCATTTCCTAGATAAAAAATCATTATTTATTTTCCTTAAAAATCTTAAATTTCCTGGTAGAATTATTTTTACACCAAATTTTTGGGATTTGAGATTGTTTCTTAACAATTTTCGACTGAACTGGACTGGACTATCGCTATTCAAAACTCCAGCTTCAGTTCTAAATTTTTAAAGCTTGAAATTGATTTCAAATGATGACTTCAAAAATAATTTTAATTATAAATGATTTTTGTAAATTTCCTTTACTTCTAGAAGGTGTAGGAAAGCAAACCGGGTGAGCTGGTAATTTATAAAAAATAATGGTATATTTCAGAAGCTCAAGAATGCTTTAAATTCTGGACCATTAAATTTATACTTATTGAATTTATATTTGCAAATTTACAAAAATTCAACATGTTAATGCATTATGGATGATTTATTTTTCAAAATATTTTTCTATAAGTTTTGTTTTTGTTTAAATACCATGCGTAAACTGCTTTTTTTTTTTGTAAATTTTAGTTTCAATTCTCGAAATTTGCCATATTATTTGTGGTGTAATTTTTTTATTAGGGGAGAGTGGGGTATTCTGAGTCCTTTTTGTTTGCTTCATAACTATTTTATTACAAAAAAATAAATTGAAAAAATAATTGGTATGGCTTTGTTAATTTCTAGCGGATCTATAGGCCTTTTTTATAATTTTCAATAAATTATTTTCTCTGAGTTCTGACTGTTTTAAAAGTTTGTTTTTCTATTGATGAGCAGGGAAAAGCCCGCGGGAGTGTACCTCCTCTTGAGGTCCTTCTCCAGTGGGCGTAAAACTTCCTCATCATTCTTTATTTTCATGTTTTTTTTTCAATTTTTGATTTTACAATAGGTGCATTTTTAAGGTTATTTTTAAAAATGGTAGGGAATCGTGTGTGACCAAATCCGATTTGAAAAAAAAATATGAAAAGTTTATAAGTTAACCCAAAACTTTTATTTCATAACTCATGTTGTTATTTGAGGTGAGGAAATAAAAAAGAGAGCTGTGTATGATCGAATTATTAAAATAAAAACCCTGGCTCGCGATCGCGACAAATTTATAACATATTTTGGCAATTATTGATGATTTCATAAAAACAAACATTTTTTTATAATTAAATCCAAATTTTATCACAAATTTATGTCTATTTCATAGCCGTTACATGAGCATTTCATAACCATTTCTTGTTGATTTTCAGAAATGTCATGAAGGATTCCTGAAGGTTCCATGGCATATTTTTGACAATTTAATGATAAATATTTGATAACAAAGTTTTTCGAAATCCACCTTTTGTGATATTTCAACAAACAGAAATTCAGAGCTTATTTTGTCTAGTCTAGAAGCGATGAATTTAAATATGTTATAACATAGTTTTAATCGGGTCCAGGTTAAAAATTCAAAAATATTTTTTAAATAGGATAAAATCCATTTAAAAATTATTGATTTTTGAGCAAAACCATCGATTATTATTGAAATATTAAACTTATCCATCCTTTTTATTAAATCAATAATAATTGCGCTTGAAGACCGCGAGTTATTTAAACCTTTGCTTTAAGAAAATAGTTAATGAAAAGAACTATTTTATTCTGGAAATCCTCATGTTCATGAAATACTACTTATACCACCAGTTAATTTGAGCTCTACTCAGTAGTCTAGTTCATGATGGCTCTAATCAGAAAAACAAGTTTTTTTTACTGGGGACATCCGATGACTTTTCAAAAACTGAATATGAGATTTTGAAGAGCTGGGCATTCTATGAATAGTCTGAAAATTTCAAGTTTGTTATGTATTCCTAAGATATCATGTCGAGAATGTACACTTGTACACTTCGGATAATATAGATATTATCCCAGAAGAAAGGTTAGGTGTAACAATTTGACTTGATTAGCGAAATTCTTAATCATCAAAGTTTGTTTTGTTGTCAGATTTGGGATTTTAAGCCTCTTGAATTCCTTAATCCCATAAACTTAATCAACTTAGGTCTCCTGAAACCAAAATTGATCAGAATGATATAACTTAGCTCTGCTGTGACTTTTCTATAAGTGTAATTCGGTGTAAGTTTTGAATTCTAGGCCATTAAACAGTACTTTGAAATTTAAACCTATCTGAATGACTTATGAAATACTACAACTTGAATGAAAATATTTTATATAATGAAACAAGAGTTTCATCTTCATGCTATGAATTTTTGAAAAACGGTGCATAAACAGATTTTTATATAGTCATTTTACATTTAAATTCTCGATATTTTCCGTCTGTATTCAGTGTATCTTTTTTCCAAATGCCGACTGACATATATTTTAATTTTTAAATTGCGACCCAGAGATGGGTCTTGACTCAAACATTCAGTCAGCGAAACTTTTTTTTTTTTTGTAGAGAAATGAATCTAACTTAGATGAAATTTCAGGGACTAGATAAGAGAAAATCGATGTTGAAAAACATGCGAAAAAAATTTCCAAACTTGATTCCAACTACCGTAAGATGAAATGATGGGAATAGAAATAGACCAAGAAAAATGATTATGATCACATGGGAGAACTATTCCCTTCATTCCGATAGACATCGACACTCAACCAGTATAATATTCATACGCCAGGTTGGTCTCCTGTAGTAGAATGTTAATACATGGGCCCCGGAGAGGCGCAAGATGTGGGTTCAAGTCTCACCGGGAGACAAGGCGAATTTTTTTCGCATGTTTTTCAACATCGATTTTCTCTTATCTAGTCCCTGAAATTTCATCTAAGTTGGATTCATTTCTCTACATATATTTTAATTTTCAATGAATCCATTTGCTTTTTGTTCATTTGAATTCACTAATACTGAACAACTGCTATTGGTTCTTAGATTCAACAAATACTGGAAAAACAAGCATAAAATTTCAAACCTACCCCGAGCAGACTTTGATGCCCAAATCGATAGCAAATTGAGACCAACATGAGGTTTCGACAGCAAACTGAGAGCATGCTGTTGACTATTTTACGTTAGCAAAATTAGGAAACATAAAGGCCTTACTTTGCACTATGGAGCAGTTCCATACAATGAGACGGCAAAAAGTATGATTCGGTGTTTTGTTATTTTTGAAAATTATGTTTGAAAATTACTATTTTAACTAACTTAAAATAAATTCTAACATAATTTTTTTATAAATAACTTTTAAAGTACGATGCTTGGTGTTGTTTTTTACCCTTTTTTTTTTTTTGTTTAGAAAACCGGGTTTTGGACTAATGGATCATTAAATGATAAATAACATCAAGACATTTCATGAAACTCAAGAGAAAAATTTGTGAAACGATTGATCAATCATGAGTAACATTTTTTTTTTGACAAACCAACATCAACTTTGTTGAAATTATACTCATTAATGGGTAAAAATCACCCATTTGCATGATATTTTCAGATTTATTTGACTATAACTCAAAAAACGGTGATTTAAGGTGCCTGGAATCTCTTTCATTGTATTTTTAGGACTTTAAAATAGATCTTGATAGTGAAAAGAGTATGGAGAAATGCGGGGATTTTTTTGGCAAGGCTTTAAAGTTTTAGACTTTTGGAAAAAATAATTATTTACTCATTTTTATTATAGATCAATTAAGTGTGTAAAAATTTTGAATGGTTCAAATGAAAGCTTTTAATATAAGCTTTCATATGGTGTACTTTAAGTTTGAGAAAAAAATGTTTTCCATAGAAATATATGTGATTTAAAATTTTTTCTTCATCATATAAATTTTTCAATTTTTCAAAGTCTGATGTCTGTGGTGCGTTCAGTTTTCAAGATAATGAGTTGAAAAACTGGGAATATCTTTGTTAAATATAAAGTTATTAACTAGTAAAAATATAAAAGCGATCCGATAAAGTTCAGTTTTTGACTTTTTGCCGCCTAAAATTGCTTTGTTAGCAATTTTATACCAAATTATGTACCAACACTCAACAGCAAACCAGTCACATAAGTTGGTATAGAATTTATTCCGACATCAAAAATCGAGACCTCACATTTATTTCGCCTTTATTTAGATATAGATGAGAACAGAAAAACAAACCCGGTTTATCCTTAGAAAAAAAAAATCCAAGATCTTCGCATTGCCTACTGAAAAACCTTGAAAATCTGTTTTCAAGTTATTGATCATATTGTCCAATTTGCTCTTGGCAGGAAGTTTGAAGTACAAAATTATCAATTTGGAGGACACTAATTTGATTTGAAATAGATGACAAGTTTTAGACCGATTACAGAATTTGAGACCGATATAACAATTAGAAAAACATCACTTGAAAATACTTTCTTTTGACACACTTCAATTTTCAAAAGATTTAAGAGTATAACGGCGTCAAATTTTGCTGTTAGTGAAAAATATCTGATGCCTTCTATACTGCCCCTACTTTCATAACAGTCCCATATGCAAAAACACGCAAGCGAGAAAATCAGCTTTTTCTGTTTTGGAATATATTCTTTAATTATGACCACAACTTTCAGCATAAACGAAAATCGTTTGATGGAATGTGTTCTAGGTTGTCATAATTAATCGTAAGATCTGAAATTTTAGAAATCGGGCCATCGGTAACGTCGGGAGCACCATTTTATTCGTTATGGGACTGTTATGCGAGCATATTTGAGACCTTTTTCAAATCTACTCGCATAACAGTCCCATACAGAATATGTTTTGCTAACCCAGGTACTTTCTAAGACTCAAATTTGATCATTTTTGAACTTCTAAATGCAGTTATCAGAAAAAGAAACATACTTTTGGAAAAATACCGTGAATTCTACATTGTAAGTTGAATATTTTTACGGTTTTGATTGCATCTGTTAGTTTTTTGCTCAGGAAGACATTCCTTCCTTCTTACTGGCCTGCCTTCGAGAACTAGTGTACATAATTCGACATCAAGTGAGTTTAAATCTTTTTTAATTGATTCAAAGCAATAAATCAAAGACTATTTCGCCGAAAGAAGCATTGAAAAGTTACCAAATCCGTGGTATTCCACATATGGGACTGTTATGCGGGTATATTTCATATGGGACAGCCACAAGTTGATATTTTTTTCGAAATTTCTAGAACAAAATCTCTTTTTTTATTGTTTTATATTGAAGCCCTATGTTCAAAATGACGATCTGTCAGGTTAGATGAAAAATGACGAAAATTCATATGGGACTGTTATGCGAGTAGGGGCAGTATAGGCACTGATAAGCTGATATAATTCCCCCTGCGTAGGAGAAAAATTTTCATCGCCCAGAGCTCCTGGCGCCAACTAGCTCATCATTCCCTAAGCTTCGTTTCCCGATCATGTAATGATACCAATAGCTAAATTTCGATTTTTTCGTAAAGCATTAAATTGTCATTTGACAATACGAAAATATTTTTTTTTAAGTTATGTAACTCAGTTTGTTTAAATTTTAGTTTCAATGTATCGGATCAATTCCATTCTTATTGAAAAAGAGTGTATGATCTTTTGGCAATTTTATCCAAAGGGGAAATTTGAAGAAATTTCATATGATCTTAAAAGTATATTTTCTTATAGAATGCCAAGACTAAATCGTTCGCCAGAAGATCCTTCTTTATGAACTGCGAATTTTTCTTCAATGATATAAAGAACATTTTATCTTTGAAAGTCTTTTAATCTATAACTTTTATTCAGTTGCTAAAATTAATTCTTAAAAACTGTTAAACTTTTATTCCATTATATTGCGAAATTATTTTTTAAATTTTAATATCCTTTTAAATGGAATAGCTTTTTTTAAATATGCAGAATTATTTTTCATTTGTAGGCACGTTTCAAATTTTGTTCCTCAAATTCAAAGCTCAATGAATCTAGTACATTTCAACCATCGGGACTTTTTTTCACTGGGAGGAAAACATAACAAAAATTGAACACCATAGCAACTTATACTTTTGCACGCAGAAAAATTGAAGCAGGCGTAAAATGCTTGGTAGATGATAAAATTTCTATATATTTTTCTACGTGTCATTAGAACACGTGGAGTAATTTTTGAATGCTAGCGCCCCATCACAACCAGTGTTTTATTCACTTACTAAGCAGTTAAGACACGAACCTTTGGTTGATGGAAATGTGGTTCAGAGTTATATCAGCTTATCAGTGGTATAGGCATTATTATGCTCTCCAATCTCTCGAAAAACGTGGTGTGTTTAAAGTCTCAGTTTTAGCAAAATTTGCTATCACTTTCCTAACCAAGTATGAAAATTTGTGCTTTAATTTTGGCTGTGTACCACCTAAAGTCAAGCAAAAGGAGAGCAAATTTGACTCTCAGAGCGAGATAGCAAAATTTGCTTTAATTTTGCCAAAAAAATCTACTTGGGATGTGTTTGTGGATTTTTAAATTTTATTTAAATCAAATTAATTTTAATTACAAGTGAAGTCAACAATCAGGAACTTGAATCTTGTACCAGACTCCTATGTTATAAAAATTATTCAAAATTTTGGTTCTCTATTGGTACAATTATTTCTCTATAGATTATGAGATTTAAACTATTTTGATTATAAATCTGCTTGATAATTGATATTGATAATTGATAATTGATATTGAAAGAATTAAGTTAGAAAATATTAATTTTAATGCCAGATATGATTCAATTTGTTCTATGATTTGTATCTGCGATTTAATATTTATTTTCCAAAAACATAAAATTCTGATTTAAAATTCATACATGAATACAAAACTATGTTCCAAATTCGAAACATATTGTGATTTCGAAGCATAATCTGATTTTGCAAAACCTTGTAAACCTCTTTTAAGTTCTATATTTTTATGACTATCGGAGTAAGTCATAAATGTTTAATTTTCTTTGCAATTTTTTGAGTACGAGATTATTTGAGTTATAGATATATGACTTTGATTCCAGAAATATAAATGTTGAATAAAGTGAAAATAATATATCATTGCTAAAATATTTCATAACTTATTTCATTCCAGAAAACAAAAACTAACAGACATCAACAACCACTCAGAGATTGAATCGAAAAAGTAAAGTCATAAAAACCTGCTATAAAACTCCTATGTATGATGAACGGCGCTTTCCTCCACCGTATTTGCTTCACTCATTAACCGAAGGCTGCTGCTGCTGCTGTTGCGGTCCTCGTCGTTGTTGACGTTGACGCTGTGATGCTACTTGTATCTTCTTTGCTGCCGCTGTCGTATCCTTTTGGTTCATTTTCACATACTGTCACTGCCGGATGTGATATTCTGCTGGGTTTGGTTGGTTTTTTTCAGGAAGAAAAAAGCAAAACCACACACTCTGTGTAAAACTTTCGCTCTCTGAAGTTGAGCCACACACACTTGGTTCTATTTTTTTTTTAACTTTTTTGATTTTTTCCTTGTTTTAAGTTTCAGCGAAATTTCTGATTCCCTTTACACACGTTGGGCAATGATTTTTTTACTTTACAATATGGTTACACCCACTCCACCACTTTTATGGGAACAATTTTTTATATCTTTCCTGCAGCTGATGCTGAATTCACTTTTTGCCTGTACCAGTTGATTTTGCTCGTTTGAATCACATTTGACGCGCACTTTTTCCCTGTTTCCTCTTATTCTGTTTGTTGTTTGAGCTCCAAAACTTTTTTTCCGCTTTGTAATACCACAATTCACACAATTCTTCTGTCATCAACACTCGTTTTTACACCGACAATAGAGATTTTTTGTTCTCGAACAATTGACTTTATTCGGATTGTTTTGTATGCAGCATTCACACTTCAACACCAAAATACTATGCAGAAATCATTCTTTTTAGCAAAAACCCCTTAGTCCAGAACAAATCCCTACAATGTATTATCCCTATTTGTAAACAGCTTTCTTGATTTTTCACGTTCTTTCTTTCTTCCGAAATCGACTGTCACCTTAACCGAAACACATGGGTCCAGAGATGGCGTAAACTTTTTTTTATCCCAACATCCAAGCCAGAGGAAAACTCAACCGCAGCAAGAGGCCGTTATTTATGTAGAAAATCTCAAAGATTTATCACCTCACTTTATGGTGGTATTTGTGTACCTGAACACCCGCACTTGGAAGGGGTAATTCTCTACTTCAACGAGCGACCTCTGGATGCAACCATTGTAATAGGAGCTCTTGAATCTCTGGTGGGAGCTCTAATCCCACCCTTTTTCTCACCCTTCGGACACTGTGAGCCCCGGTGCTAAATCCCCAGACGTTCACTCAACAGAGGCCACCGAACTTCAATCCTGAGAAATGTTTCAAATTTTTCACAATCCTCCCTCACACTTTCTCAACGGAAAAATATCTTCACCAGCTTCAAAGAATCTCCTGCACAACACCACCATCTATGGCAAGATGCTTTTTTGTTGGAGCTTCTCGTCCTTCAAGGGGCATATACTCAGAAATGTTTCTAGAATACCTCCAAGCACCACGTCATTGGTTCACCTGAAGAAAAACGCACTTCTTCCCCTCTTCTTCAGGATCCAGAATGGCGCATCTTCTGCCCGATCGCACCGCGGGAATTGGAAGCTCTTAGAAAAGATGTCCCTCAGATTTTCCGTTTGTGTCCCACTGCTGGCTCCGATGTCTGGGGAAGAAAGTTGGAAAAGAAAATATTTTTTAGATGAGAAACTTTTCCAATCATGCGTTCGACGAAAAATGGCGGAAGCTGTAAAGGGTGCATGGACGAAGGAGTTTCACCACCTGGAGATTCTAATTATGTTTTCCATAATTTGTTGAATTTTATAATTTTTGTCACAAATTTTGCTAAATTTCTTTTTCGATTGCTTAGTACTAATATCTATTGATTAAAAACGCCCTAAGCTCCAAAATAATTTTGAGTAAACAAGTGTGACTTTCACCTTAAGGTCGCAAGACGAGAAGTGTGAAAAATTATGTGCCGGCAAAGTTCTGGCTAAAACTTGACTCGGCCCAGTTCGGGTGTATGATTTTGGTGAACAAATTGTTATGGAAATTTGAGCCCCCTCCTAAAGTAGGTACCTTCCAAAGTCAAACTTTGCGCGTTGCTCTTACAGTATTATATCGGGTGATGTGTCTTTGAAGTTGTACTTGGTAAGATGATGAACGTTCAGCGTTCCGAATAGTTGGAAGACAGTTTATGGAAATTTGAAACGGATGCGGGAAAGTTGAAAACTTGTCGACACGAACAATAGATTATTAGGGGAGAGGCGGGCTATATGCGCATATTAAGGAAAGCACTCATTTTCTCCCATATTCCAATAGATAGGAATCGGAAAATTATATACACATGAGCGGCCATCTGTTTTGTATACGTTAGAGCAATTTTTCTGTTAATATCTCTTACAGTTTTTGTGAAAATAATTTTATTATAAAAGAAGTCAAAATTGCCGTTTTCCGAAACTGGCGGGCTAAATGCGCATATTTATGTTTTTAGCTTTATTCCATTGACATTTGCAAGATTTTGATATTATTCAATTGAAAATGGTAGAAACGGATGCTTAGCATACGACAAGGCCGAAATTTTGGTGAAATTTTTTACATAACTAGTTCTATTGCATGAAACATAGTTAGGTATGCCATATGGCCATTTTTCATGATAATATTTTGTTCATATCGAATTTTTATCGGATCAGTATGAAGTCCTTCTTTTTTCGCTGTAGGATCGTGATTTGAGCGTAGATTTAATGTTTAAATGATAAAAAGTAAAAAATTTGTAAGATTAATCTATTTTTCTTAATATAGGCATTTAACCTGCCTTGATATGGGCATTCAGAACCTGTCTCTTATTCCAATATCTTATCATTTACAACTTTGCCAAAAGCTTCAATTTGTTGAATTTCCGATTTCCAGATGAATGAGGAAGAAAAACCATTAAAATTATTGTTCACAGAATCTGTACGCACGACAATTAAAGTTCAATATATTAGAACAAAACTGACAAAAATCTTGTTTGAATTTTTAAATTTTTTCTACTTTGTATAACAATTTAATTTTTTCATGCCATGTGTTAAAAGCGTATTACCCTCAACCTGCACTGATTAGATATGATGAATCTTCAGCCATATCGTCAATCGGCTGTATGCGCATATTACCCAACATGCGCATTTAGGAACACTTCCCCCTACTCATTAGATGTATTGTAAAACTTTGTTACTCAAAATGTATTTTTTCTGTCCTGTCAGCACATAGTGTTGTGTTCGTTTTTAAAAGATCAACAAGATCAACCCCTTTGTGAGGGTCTCCTTAATAGATTCTTTGTCTTCTTTCTTAAAACTTTAATCCAGGGAATGAAATTGAATCATTAATTTGATATTCGAATTCGAGTTTTATACAATAAAATAAAATTCCACTCTTTCTTTGGAAACAAAATTCGAATTTCAAATTTGTCTTGCATAGACTACAAATTTGTTTTCGAAAGACTGCAAATAAATGTTGAAATTTGTAAATCGTCATTTGAGGTTTTTAGAACCAGAGGGGGCTAAGCTAGGGTTACCATATCCTGCAACGCCAAAAAGAGTATATTGTGATTGAATTCATATTTAAAAGGTTTAGGAGAAATAGAAGAAACCATGATAAAGCTTCCCAAGCATCCAAAAGTGCCATAAAACAGGTACAAAAACGCTTACGCAGCCCCATCATTGATATGAAGTACGTTCTATGCAGCTCAAAATTGAAGTTCTAATTGTTACTTTCAAGATCCAAAACAAGTTTTTATGATCTTCTATTCAGCTTTCAGTGGCCAGCTTCCAAGAAATCGTAAAATAATCAAAAAATCTCTCTCTATCTCAACTGCACCCTTGTTATCGGTTCATATCACCTTCTCTTGATTATTTACTACGCTCTGTACATGGTGTCGCCATGATGCCACGCGCCGGATTTTAAACTCGACAAATTTCTCAATTACTTCTTTCCTACATTTCCTACATATATCGCATCAGAATGATCACTCAATTACCAAATTATTTATTGAAAAAAAAACTTGCATGGCTTGGGGATCGAACCCCGACCTTCGTGGTGAGAATCGAACACGCTACCACAAGACCACGCCTAGATGTTGTTCTAACTGAAACTAAAACTCGAAGTGGTGATTTGATTTTGAAAGCACCTCAATGCACTTTTTGTGACTTAACAAACCCCGTTCTGAGCACTTTTGTGCCCTTCATGTGACTTACCAAATCCCGTTTTGAGCACTTTTGTGCCCTTTATGTGACTTTAGTTCCGTACAACGTACATATTAATTACTTTTGCAACTTTCAAGTTCATTAATGAGTACTTAAAGTTCACTAAAGGGAACTGGGCAGTTGATTCTCTTAGTCAGCCAATATGTAACTTTCAATGCCTTCATTCAAGTAAATGTGTGACTTTCTGTGTGAATTTCTAAACCAAAACAAGCTTTATATTTTTGAAGTAGCTCTCAGTTCACTTTAACTCAACGAACTTTTGCCACAATCACTGCCTGAAACATTAAATTTTGTCAATTAGGATATATTGACAGTTCTACACAAACATCACCTTAACAGGAGGCCTCAGCCCTAACCTCAAACCATGGGAGAACAGAATCGAATTTTGAGAAGGGCGCACGATAAACGCGATTTTCCGGTACTAATATCGACAAATTCGTCCTGTGGAAAAGCGATACACAGATGTTCGTGTTTTAATTTTTTTTGGGTGTTCAGGGCTGCCAAGTGCATTGATATTTGGAAAATGATTATATTTTTTTAATTGCACTGTTCACTAATCACTAATCAGTAATCGTACTTCCATAGCCAGAACTTATGTCTGATCCCAAAGAATAATAAAAGAGTTTTATTATTCTTCTTGTCTTTGTTCATGTTTTCCATTATTTTAACATCAAAATATTGAAATAACCGAAAACATAAATTGGTTGGGCCTACCATGGAGCAGAGAACGCAGAGACATCTGGAACACAGGAACAGAAGAAACGTGGACCACCAGTACCATACGTTTCAAATGGGGAATATCGTTGGAAGCATGCTAAGAAAAATGCTCCTTGATGAATAAACTGTACGTTATGTGAAGTAACTTCACGAATCACTTGGACCATTCTTCAGAGGCTGGAAATGATTTATTTTGTACACAGAAATCACAAAACCTGAACAGAAGTATTTTGAAGAATTTGATGAAATAAATAAATGGATTTAATGATTCTAAGGTTTTCTTTTTCTAAGTTTAACTGTTTTGGATTTCAGTGCACAATCATTTCTGGTCATCGACCAAGGATTAAGCGCCTTTACTCGCTCTTGAAAATGAAAAAGAGAATCGAAAAAAATTAGTAGATCATAAAACCTTTCGAGGTATGTTTAGAACTCGAAAGGTTTTATCAAAAAATTAACTTTATTTTTATGTAAAGAAAAAAATGTACACCAATTACGATTTCACTAAATGAGTATGCTTTTTAAAATGGTAAGTCTTGATTAATTAGGAGTATAACTATTTACCTTCAAAAACACTTAATTGTACGAGTAAAAAATATTAAGGATACTTATCTTTGCGCAGCAGGAGATGTGCTGAGAGAGATGTTTAAATTGAAAACGAAAAGTTGTCTTTTCCCTAAATCAAACACAAAGCCTTTCTAAGTAAAACCACGATTTTTCTTCATGATTTTTCAAATGTACAGTAATCGATGAAGTTTGTAATTGCTAGGACATTTTTAGGTTAACTCCCTCTCCCGTGAATTGCTGAACGACCAGCAGCTGTTCTCCCAGATATCATTCGTCACCATCCCTAAATCACTTCCTTCGTCAACACTCCCCCACAAAACTCGACAGAAGTATTCAATCACAGCAATCCACCAAACACAAGGCATCAGCAAGGCAGAAAAACACAAAATTTTTCAAAGCATTCGAAACAACAACGCGTCGTATCAACGGCACGTACAGAAAGGAAATTTTTCTTACAATACAACTTTCTCGAACACAATTATGAAACATCAATTTTAGTATTAAAATTCTATATCTTCAAATTTAGAAAAAAACACTCTTTCAGGGCATGTGTAGCTGAACATAAGATTCGAAAAATAACATTCACAATCGCGGGGCAGTTTTTTTGCCTTTGATCCCCAGGTGCTAAGTTTAACCAACAATATTGAAACACGCCTTAATTTCCAGCGATAATTTATGAGTACCACACAACGTACTTGATTCACTATATGTTCCATCAGGCAAATTAATAAACATGTGTCTGAAGTTTTTTGTACTATTTTCATATGAACAATTAGAATTTTTAAAATTTTTCGCGAAAGCGACGTAAAAAAAAACGCGTGCGTTCCGAACCGATCACCGCCTCTATATTTTTTTAATTGCACTGTTATTGAAAAACTTTTTTCATGAGTACTGAGAATTTGCAATGTTGATAGTTGAAAAATTTAATGAATTCAGAAAAATTACAATTAGTTTAAAACAAGCAAATACTGATTTTAGTAACGCACCTAGCATCACTGGTGAGGCCGCCAGCAAATCAAAATTTGAGGTTATGGCTGAGGCCAATACTGTCGTTCGTATATACCCTTATAGAGTCTTAAAAAATTGAAATATTTTTCAGATTAACGTGATTTGCATTAGGATTGGTCGATCTTGGATCGATCCTTGGAGGATCGATCTTTTTAACTCCGATTTTCGATTTTTTGGATCGATTCTTCGGCCAGGAAAAGATCGATTAGATCAGTATATTTTTGATTCGATCTTTCGATCTTGTTTTCTCATTTAGGGGAAATAAGAGCATAATAGCCACATTAAGGAGGACGCTTATTTAACCATAGAAAACAGCTGTAATATGTGAGTTACATCATTGTTTTGCGTTCAGACACTAAAAAAGTCAATTTCCTAACTGAATGAAACTTGAAAATAGTAGACATAAACGTTTAAAAATGCATTTTAAATTTTTGTGCCGAAATCTGAAAATCAGTCACTGTAGGGGCACCATTTTCGCTCAGCAGATTCATAAAATTGAATCCAATATTTGGGAAACCAAAATTGGAGCATGGTGTTAGCAAATAATGTGGCTTACTGACATTCCACTAGAAATTTTTTTCGAAGCATGCATATCTGGATAAGTTATAATTTTGATAGATTTTGTTCTGCCCAATATCAAACTATGCTATCTGAACGAGATATAATCCTGATAGGAGCATATCAAAAACTGATTTTCCATTCTGATCGGGATTTGTCTACATTTCTTTTCTTGATTTTCACTTTAAGGGTTGTTCGAAAAATTCCACGGTAATATTTTTAATTGAAAAAAAAATTCATCACAATTTGAAATGCGATTAGGAAATAAAATAAATATCCATTTTGAACTTGGGAGAATTTATTTAAAACACAGGATTGATGATTGAGTTTAATTTGATAAAATGGCATTGGGTACTGTCAGAAATAATATTTTTATGCTCAATTTTTTTTAATTATCAAAGGAGAGTTGCGAGTCTTTTTTTAAGTTGACAATAAAATCTTTAAGGGATCTCTTGAGTGATCAGTAAGAAACTGATAAAAATAAAAATAAGGAAAGTCGAGTTTTTTTGTAAGTATTGGAAGCATAAAGCAAATAATAATTCAGTGTACATTGCAAATCAAAATAAAGCTTCTAAGATGCTACTCCGAATCATATTTTGAAACTTCAAGGCTCTATATATGTTTGCACTCTCAATTGAAATAATGGGTCCAGGAAAGGACAAAAGGAACAAACAATGTTTTTCATATTAAAAATATAAATTTATATGCTTCCAAGAGAAACACAAAAATTCAGGAATGAAAACAATCACAATGTTATTTGAAAAAAAAAATCAAAAATTATAATATTTACTAGTGTTTAAAAATTTGGTAAATATATTTGAAAAGTAATACAAAATATGAAGGTGAAAAATATTAGATTTTATAATGTAAATAGATTATTTTTCAATAAAATCATCTATTTGAAAAAAATATTTTTTTATTATTTTATTGATAACTCAATGGAACAGCATTTTTGAGGCCTATGTTTTGATGACTGATTTGTAAGATTTTGGTGTCTTGGACTCGAATCTTCTATCAGACTTTGTCTATCACCTCTAGTTTGGCGATATGACACTATGAAGTTTGATATTATATTTCAGGCTATTTTTTTGTTCTTGGATTTCAAGCAAACAACTTTTTCTTTGAAAAATGCCCGACGTTTCGACCATTTTTGTTGATCATTCTCAAGGATATTGTCTTACGGTTGTTTTTGTAAGATTTCGTTTTTCTTTTCATCGCTTAGGTGTCTTCGCTACTCATTTTATCATCGGATAAAATAGCCGCAAATGGAATTTTTATTTAAATGTTTTTTTTTTCAGTCTTTTCTTAATAAAGTCGTGGACTGACGAAGATGAGTTGGACAGAAACATTATAAAGCTCATCCGAAATTTGCTCCTACTCTTGCAGTATCACCTTTCTTATCGCTATAACGTTTAAAAATGAATTCAAAATTTGTGTTTTGTACTTTATCAATAGCGATTGGCGTTCAACGCTTTTCAAGAGATCGATCACTTTCACGCCCATTTTGCGTAGGTCCACGAAAGTTGAATTTTTGAATAAAATGGCCACACACGAGATCGCGAGGTAACCCGGAAAAAAAACTCAAATTTTTCGGTTCACCCTTTGCTGAATTTTGAAATTATTAAGTCGATTTTTGACCAAAGACTTTTATTCGAGATAACACCAAATTCGGACGATTCATGCATTTTGAGTCATTTCGCATGAAAAAATAAATTTTAGATTTTCCAGTTTCTGTTGGTCCCCTTTTTGTGATTTTTGATAATCAAAACATCGAAACTTTAGGCTTTTTGAGGCACCCCTAAATCAAGTCGGATTGAGCAGACATTTTTCACAGGTCTGTTTTTGGGCCAATCTACTAAATGTATATGGTCGATTCTCGAAATCCGACATAACCCATTAAGTTGCCACCCTAACATGCAGGCATCGAAATATAAGCTTTAGTTTTGAAACCAAAGTACCTTCTTATTATCATATCTTGCTTATTCAATCGAGCTCCGTTAAAGTAAAGATCATTTGATTATGAAAAATGACTGTGGACTACAAGACATCAAAACACTCGGCCGAAGGGCCTATCTCAACAGCATTCACGTAGGAAGGTACCAACCTTTTACAACGGAAAAAACACCATGAAAGTGATGGGGAATCTTTTGAGGGTGTTTAGACCGAATTCATATCAGGCACATTCTTCGCTCATAAAAATAAATTAGGCACAGCATGAGCTGCGCGTGATGTTCCAAATTCGGGCCCCCACTCGAGGAACAATGAAGCGGCCTTTTTTGTCCCTCGTTGCCTCGTTCATGTTTGACAGTGAGCTTTTTCCGTTTTTCCACTTGCCCCGATTCCGCTCTGGTTCCTCTTCCGGCCTCAACAGACGGTGGGCGACAATTTTCGACATTTTCACAAATGCTTTATGAAAATGTATCCCCTACTAGTAGAATCGAGGCCAACGGGAAGAGGAAAGCGTTTGGTATTTTTTTTTGTGCCTCAAGAGCCAAGAACACGCACACCATCACTACCCCACGACGCGATGGAGAAGTTCATCGGGTAAAATTGCTCCGCCGTTATCATTAATTTTGCACACAAAAAGACCCCGATTAAGGGTGGTATTTTCTGTGCTTCTTTCGAGCTTCCCACATTCAACAGTTAGGTGAGAGAAGCAATGTGAAAATTCTATTGAAAAGCGGGTTGGCTGTTTCGAGCGTGATGTTTCATGGGAAAATGATGGGTTTCCTTTAATAATAAATATCTGGTAAGGAAATATCTTTCAAAACATTACTACCTGCAGGAAATTTATTCCAATATTCAAATAATTATTTCAGTTCTCGTCGTTGATTACCAAAGGTATGAAGAACAAATGTGTTCGTCGTAATAATTGTTTTATATCTCGAATGAAAACTTCATCAAAAAAATCTTCAAGCCAAAAATCTTCTACAGCTTCACAGTCAATTTTTGATGCTTTGCAAATCTCTCCTACTAAGCATTCGTAATCCAATTTTCCCGGCATTCAAAATGATTCTCCGGCTTGCCCCACAAACCTCAATTCAGCCCCCCCATTCAGCTCGCAATTGAGTCGAAGAATCTGCCAAGCTTTGCCCGGTCTGAAATTGCTTAACTAACGGACAACAAAAAGAGCCGAGAAAATGGAAGCCAAGAAACCGTTCACATGGATTAAGTAGATTCAACTTTTAATCCAACTTTGCTTTTTCCATTGCAATGGAAAATTTCCCTCTCACTTAAATACTGGCAGGCGAATTATGCCCATAATAATCAACTAATGGTGCCGATGAAAGGAAGCGGCATTCTGGAAACATTTTGCGCTCTGTTCGAGTTTGTTCTCAAAAAAAAAATGAGCTGAAACTGAATATGATGAAACATTTTTCATCAAACAATAAAAATATTGGGAATTTTAAGGATGAAATCATACAAAAGAAATCTCCCACAGTAAAGAATAAAAATAAAAATAAAATAAAAAATCATACGTTCTTGAAAAGGTCATTCGAATATCGAGACGTTTACCATCGGAAAGTTTTCTGGTAGATACCTACCTAGAAATCAAGTTTCCGGGAATGAAAAAATAATCCGACATGACAGTTGGATTTTTCGATTTGCTGACTTTGAGTTTTTCGTTCTGAGGAAGCTTTTTTGATAAAACAAATGGATTTTTGAACAATTTTAGCGAAGTCAAGTGTACTTTTATTGCAGTTTTGTTTTGAAGTTTCTAACTGCTTTAAATTTAACATCACGTTTTCAAATTTCGAGAAAGCTTTTTCCTCGTCATATTGTGTCCTTTTCTTGGAACTTCTTTTGGCAGTTCTAGGCAAATCATGTTAAGGGATTGCAAGTGGCCGAAATCATTTATCATTCTAGTAACACGTGCATCTGACATCCTAACAAACAGCATACATTTTGTTGAGTTGGAACAAAATCATAAAGGAGGAAAAATATATTTTTCATTAAGTCCGGAACAGAGCATTCATTTATAGTGTACCGGACATCTGGTGATTCTATTCATAATATCCGAAAGTAATATTATTCATCACTTTGAGTGATTGGAATCCGTGATAGACTCCAAAAATGAAAAAAAATCATAAAAGAAAAAAACAAATTATTATCCGAAAGTAGAGTAAAAACAATTTCATGAGTTTGGAAAATATATTGAAACATGACTAATCTTTGAGTAAATATAAGCAAGCGTTATAAATATACTATAACATCAATACTTATTTATTTGAAACTATCACTTAAAATTTTGTTTGTAATAACTCGAAATTCTTGGAAGTAGTAAAACAATTTGGCGCAATCTGGAATAAAAAAAACATAAACAATCATAAATGTTTGAAGGCAAGTTTCATTTGATCCAAATTCTAGCTTTCGAAGGGCTTTTCGGAGCATCATTACAATTATGTTGTCTTTTGTAACTAGCATATTGTCCTAAATTTGCGAACAATCTTCCATAAAATGTGTATATTTAACTTAAGGGGGGGGGGGGGGGGTAGGGTCTAAAGGGTAAAAAAACACCATTTTCACGATTTTTTTCTAGAGCTATCGTTCAAACAAATGTATTCAAATTTTTTGTATTATACAAAGCATTGTTAAAAGAACATTTAGTAATTTTTTCGTAGAAAAATATTCAAAAATGAGCCGGTGACGGAGCACTTTCGAGGATGGCTTTTAGAAAACAGGATTTGCGGTGGACACTGTATCTCAGCACAGAATCATCTGAAGTCAAAAAATCAGAGCAAAATATTTTTAATAGATGTTTTTCTGGATCCCAACGTTTTTATTTAACTTAAAAAAAAATTATGAAATTTTTGTGGCTGTTTGAAGTAAAAACTACGATTTTTCACGAAAAAATCCGCCATTTTTTATCGGTAAAATCTCCCCAAAGTAAAAAAAAAAGAAAAACGTTGGGGTCTGGTATTTTATATGTAGAAAATATGTTCCAAATTTGAAAAGAATCGGATAAGTAGTTTTCAAATGACGATGTCCACGGACTTTAAAATGTGCTTTCGAGAAAAACGCGTTTGAAGTTTCTGCTCTTGCTTTCTTGCAGTATTAGATAGGAGGAGATAAAGGCCTATAATTTCTACAGTTTTGCTTCAATTGACTTGAAAATTTGACACAACATTCTTGAAATGTTTTACAATAAGAAAATAAAAAAATAAAAAATAGATTTTTTGAAAGTGTTAGACCCTACCCCACCCCCCCCCCCCCCCCCCTTCCCCTTAAAAATTTAAACTAACAATCCCCGTATCATATAAACATCATAATTGAAGTTATACTTTCACAACAACTTTAACCATTCGTAACTTGAATTCTATTTCAAAAGTTTCGTTTATCCATAAAAATTTAATAACTTTTGTAAATTATTTAACATATCGAAAGTTTGCTCTGTAAATTTTTCCAATTTATTATTTTTGCTCAGCTTTCCAGAAAAAGGTATATTTCTGAAAATTATTCCAAATCCAAACATATTTTAATTGGCAACATGCTTTATATTTGTGTACATCAACAATGAAATACTAAATAGATTTTACAGTTTGGTAGTATAATTAAACTAGAACCGGTTTGGTGCGGACAAATCTCTCAGAAGAACGACTGTTTTTAGCAAAATTGTAACTTAAAAAAGGTGCGATGATTATAAAACAATCAAATTCGTATTCATCCAGTTTAAAGAAGTCTTTTCCGAAACACTTGTCAAATCGAGATACTGCAAAATTTGAAAAGAGTTGTATTGAGTTGATGTAAAGGTCCGTACTTTGAAAATCAATATATTTTATGATATAACTGAATAAGTTCGTTGAAATAATTATTCATTTAAATGTCAAAAGCTTGTGACCGTTACTTTTTTTCAACAATTCCATTCTGCATTTTTTCCTAATTTGTCTATCAAATTTTTCTAAGGAGAATTACGAACTTGAGAACTTTGGAAAATGGGCGGTCATTTTCTTTAATTTGGAGACCATAAAATTGACATCAAGTCCATTGTAGTTAGGCGATTTGACATTTTTGAGATGAATAAACCGAGGAGGTTTTAAATCCCTTGAAAACATACATAACTTGGGAGGATCATTCATATCGTATTGCATAGTATTTCTTCTATTTTTCAAATGGAGCGAAATTTGTAAAAATTTGCAAGTAACAAAAATGACTTATTAAGATGAATCTATTATTGGGGATTTGGAGGGCAAGTAAAGTTCGACTGAACTGTTTGGCTGTTAACTAAAGACTAAATTTTATTTCTTCATATAATTATACTATTCTAAAACTAGGTTGCTTCGATTCGTAACTACTAACACTCCTCCTCGACATCGATAGCTACTATTCCTGTCGCTTCACGTAGTTTTCCCAATTTCACGCTAGGCAACGGCTTCGTCATCATATCTGCCAGCATGTCTTCCGTTGGGCAATACTGCAATCTTATGATATTCTTGCTCCGCAGGTCCTTGATGAAACAGTATTTTGTATCCACATGCTTTGATCGTTGGTCCATCTTTTCGTTCTCCACTTGTCGGATACAGCTTTGGTTATCCTCCCGTATGCGGATCGGCAGGTCCACTTTTGTCTGGAAATCCATCAAGAGCTTCATGATTCACTGAATTTCTTGACACCCTTCGGCCAGAGCGATGAATTCTGATTCTGTGGAAGACAGCGCCACACACGATTGTTTCCTGGAGGCCCAACTCACGACTCCACCGCCGAGAAAAATTAGGAACCCTGAAGTTGATTTCCGGTCCCGAGTGTCGCCAGCCCAGTCAGCGTCGCAGTAAACTTCCAAGGCTTTATCTGTCACTCCTAACTTCAGCTGGTAACTTCGAGTTAGAAACAGGTACTTCAAAACTCTCTTGGCCTCGGTCCAATCCTTGACGCGTGGTTGACTGACGGATCTTCCTAGAATCGAGGCGCTGATCGAGACATCTGGACGTGAATTCACGGCGACATGCACCCACCAGGCTTTGGTACTGGTCGCTGTTCGGCAGTACAGCTGAGTCCTCCTCCTTTTGCTGGTAACCAGGGTCCATCGGAATTTTCGAGCCTTTGGAATCCGTCTGACCGAACCTCGCAGCCAACTTCTCGATATAGGCCTGCTGATTAAGAAGATATCCGTTGAGATACTTAGTTACCTTGATTCCAACGAAGTGCTTGACGTCTCCCAACACGGTCAGCTTGAAGCATCTTTGAAGTTTCGCAACTATTTCTGCAAAATCGGACTCGCTCGAACAGGCCACAAGAATATCGTCCACGTAGATGAGGATGAATGACTGTTGACCCTGTTTCGTCCGAACGTAGAGGCACCCATCTGCGGACGACTGCACGAATCCAGCTCGCTTGAACACATCGTCGATCGTTTTGTTCCAGACTCGGGCTGCTTGTTTGAGCCCGTACAGACTCCGCTTGAGACGACACACACTGGCTGGGTTGCCTGTCTCGTACCCGGGGGGCTGCTTCATGAACATTTCTTCATCCAGCGTACCGTACAAATAAGCTGTTTTGATGTCCACATGCTTGACGAAGAGATTCCGTTCAGCTGCCACCGTTAGCAAAACCCGCAAAGTGACTTGTTTAGCCACCGGCGCAAAGACTTCGTCAAAATCTTCACCGTACTTTTGGGAGTATCCTTGGGCGACTAACCTTGCCTTATACCGAACAACTTTTCCGGTCTCGTCCTCTTTCCGTTTGAAGATCCACTTGCAACCAACCTTCTTGCGACCAGGTGGTAGTGTTGCGATCTCCCAGGTTTCGTTTTCCATCAAGGAACGGAATTCCTCGTCCATCGCTGCCTTCCAGTACACGCTTTCAGGTCCGGTAATTGCTTCCTCATACTTTCGTGGCTCAGCAGCTGCAACCGATGCCATGCCAACAGCTGCAGAATAGCGAGCTGGTGGCACACCTTTGGTTCGGCGAGTCGACCTTCTGGGATTTTCAATGACTGAATTGATGTCAGCTTCGGTTAGCGTAGAATCAGTTGCGGTATTGTAGTCGAAATCATCGTCGTCGGGTTGATCATCATCAATGTCCGACTCGTCCAGCGGTTCTTCCTTGTTGGCCGCCAACGGAGCTTTATTTTCGACCGGTTTCACTGAATACTCGAATTCTACAACATCTTTACATCTTTCTCGTTCTGGCTGCCCATCGACTGCATAAGGCTCTTTTCTTCCAGGCGCTCCTCCTCAACGAAGTTGGCATCACGGCTGATGATAACCGTTCGTGTTGCTGGATCCAAGAAACGATAAGCTTTATGGTCCGACGAGTAACCCACAAAAGTTAGCTTCATCGATGCTGGGCTTAGTTTTTTTCCTTTTCTGCTTGGCGATATGAACATGCCTCGCACTCCCAAAGACTTTCAGATGCGTCACATCCGGCTTCCTTCCATACCAGAGCTCGAACGGCGTTGTAGGAACGGACTTTGATAACAGGACGTTCTGCAAATAAACGGCAGTGCTCACTGCCTCGGCCCAGTAACACTCAGGAAGCTTGGCGTCGAACAACATATACCGGCTCATTTCGATTATTGCGCTCGATATTTCCAAACCGGATGGAATGGTGAAGTGGTGTAATGATGTAATGTGGTGTAAATCGGTACAAAATGGGTGAGATGGGTAGTTAAATCGCCTGAAACGCGCCTTTTGAATTGCAAACGGACTATTTACGCACAGAATGTGGTGTATTTATCGATCTTAGTTTGTAATACAATATGAATGAATTAGAATGACTAGAATGGTCATGTTTCGAGCCAGAATGGTGGCTAAAGTTGTCAATTAGTTACCAAAGTGTAATTGTCTTTCTACCACGCCGTTTTGCTGCGGAGAGTAGCTTGTCGTGAACTGCGCTTGAATGCCTTCCCGTTTGTAGAAATTTCTCAGCGCGCTGCCTGTGTACTCGCCACCTTGGTCGCTTCTGACCACTTTCGGCTTCCGACCAAATTGCGTTTTCATCATGGCCACGAATTCCATTATCTTCTCCGGAACTTCGCTTTTTTTCCGCGACAGATACAGGACACAAAATCTGCTGTAGTCGTCGATGATGGTCATAAAATATCGATGACCGGACACCGACACGTTTTCCACAGGGCCGCAAACGTCGGTGTGCACGAGATCAAGCACAGCACTAGATTTTCTTTCCACCGACTTCGGAAACGGCTTCCGGCTCATTTTCGCCTTCTGACAGCAGTCGCATCCCTCTCGTACTCCACAATCGTACATCTTCAGTCCGACCACCAGATTTTTCTGCAACATCTCACCGACCGCATTGAGCTCACGATGCCCAAAGCGCCGATGCCACACATGCTGGCAGTCAACGTTATGGTGATCTTTTGCTGTCATGACCACTTCCTGCGATGTCTTCACCTTGTAGAGTCCGCCAGTCTTGACTGCGGTCGCCGCTTGTTGGCCTCCGACGAGAATATAGCATCCTCCTTCGTTGAATAGTACTTCTGCACCTTTTTCGACTAGCATTGGTACAGACAGCAGATTCATTTCCAAGCTCGGCACAAACAGAACGTTGCCAAGGGTGATCTTCGTAGTTTTTCCATTGTCATGGTAACACAACAATAGACCATCGCCAACACCTTCAACTTTTGCGATTTTTCCATCGGCCAGGCTGATAGTTTTCACAGGGCTTTCGACGATCTTGTTGAAAAATTCTTTGTCGCCACACATGTGCCGTGACGCTCCTGAGTCCACAATCCAGTCACCAACATGAGTTTGCGTACTACCCATCAGAGCAAATGTTACGGATTGCTCTCCACTACGTGCAGCTTTTGCCTTTGGCGATCGACCTTTTTCCGGTTCCATTTGCTTCGCGTACAATCGACATTCCTTTTGTTTGTGGCCACTTTTCTTGCAGAAATGGCACACCAGCGATTTCTTTTTCCCGGTGAAACTTGCCTTCAGCGCTGCATCCGACGGTCCGCGTTCTCGTTTCGCTACTTCGTCAAACAACTTACTCTTTACCAGCTCCAGTTTCAGCTCATCGTCGGAACGGCTCTCAAGTACCGTCGTGAGCGTGTCGAAAGAAACAGGGAGGCTACAAAGGACCAGCGCGACCATCAGTGGCTCGCCGAGATCCAGTCCAGCACACGACAGCTTCGCAAACAGCTCTTCCAGTTCAAAAAGCTGGCTTTACATGTCGTCCCCGTCCTTGTACGTTTTGTTGCAGATCCTTTTCAGTACCGCAACCTTCGAGCAGAGGGACGTTTTTTCGTGGTGCTTCATGAGGTTGTTCCAAGCTTCCCTGGCGGTCTTCGAGTTGCGTATCAGGGCATGTTGCTGATCCTCAACGAGCAGAGCAATCGTCGCTTTCGCTTTGCGATCGCCTCCCTTCCATACATCCGTCATCGGCGCCGGAGCTTCGTCCTCAATGTACTTCCACATGTCCTCACGAGTCAGCAGCATTTCAGCCTTGAATTTCCATACCGAGTAGTTGGAACCATTCAGCTTTACGATTGAAACCTTGTTTCCTTCCATGGCGATTCCCGAAACTTCCAGACTTGACAGCGAAATTTTTTTTTTATTCAAATAACGTCTACTGTAATCTGGGCCCACAACCTATTGGGGATTCGGAGGACAAGTAAAGTTCGACTGAACTGTTTGGCTGTTAACTAAAGACTAAATTTTATTTCTTCATACAATTATACTATTCTAAAACTAGGTTGCTTCGATTCGTAACTGACCACAGTGTTTTCAAAATCTATTATAATTTTTTTTTTGATACTCCGGTACAATTTGTTTTTGTGGCCCACCAGCCAATCTCATTTCGAAAATTTGGCCCGCCTGTTGAAAATGTTGGCCACCCATGGTTTAAAGAGTTTATAGAACAGATAACTGATTTTTTAGTATCAAATTTTAAGTTAGGGGTTGCCTTAAAGGGTCATCTATAACAAGTGTTCAAAAATCTTTTCGGAATTACTGTCTTTTTGATTGAATTTTCATATTTTTGATGGTATCGCATTTGGTATGGCTCAGAGTCATTATTATCACTTGAAATGGAATGGTAAACAACTTTTCAAACATAAAACCACAGAAAGCTTACTTGGAAAAACTACCAACAGAACTAATCCTGCCGGAATTCTGCCATTCCCAAATAACCCATCAGGAGTTTAATAAATCAAACAGCACCCAAGTGGAGCCAGAAGCTAGCAACATTAAATGCACCACAGATGATGATGGCTGTGTTGACGGGGCTCTTGAGTCTTCATCGAAAATGCAGGCCCTGAGATGCAATTTATGTTTCCCTGACCCACTTTCAAGGGCCCCCAGGCAGGCCCAGGATTAAGGCATACAATACATAGGATAACTAAAAGCCAACAGTTAGACGGACGGACTGTCGTAATCTCCAGACGGGCCGAAGCTAAATTGTCTCCTCATGTTCCGAATGGCATCTTTTTTTTGTGCATTTGTTTGTTGGCAACCGATGTGTCCCGGATGTGATGACGGCTTTTATGGTAGGAATGAATGTTTTAATTATTACTGACCTTTTAGAAAGAAAGGAAATAGAGTTGCACTTAATAATAAAAAAAACCTCGTTGTGTGTGTAGATTTCAATGTTCTCAAATACCCAGAACATATGGATGTCAACCCGGAAATACTTAGTGAAAGCACTTATTACCCCAAGTGGTCCTTCCCCAGTAATAGCTTCATTTTGATGCAAATTAGCAAAATGCCTAACTAAACGAGGCACCACTCCTACTGAGAAACTCAAATTGGATGTCGACACGCGAAAATAAAAGGGCGTAACATGTTGAGCTAATTGACGCTTAAAGAAGGAAATATCTGAATCAGGGGGTTAATTCATCAAATTGCATGCTTCTAATTTAATGTTAGCGATTAAACCCGATTTCCCAACCCACGCTTAAGAATCTTTTCATGACAGGGACATTTATCGAGTATTTCATGAGTTCTTTCATCTCAAAGGATGAAAATCCCAGAAAAAATGTTCTAACCCCGTTCGATTTTCGCAACACGTCCGAACATTTTTTGTTGCCAAAATCAAAACTTTTTTTTCTTAACTTTATTTTCACTTATTTCTACAAAAAAAAATTTCATTCACATTTACAATTGTTTAGTCAATTTTCGGTCATTTTTAGTAATTTTATATTCTTTCTTATCATGTTTTTTATGCATTTAGCCATTTCCTTGTTTTGTATCTAATAATATAATTTTTTTGTTTTTAAATTTTCTATTTTTGTCATTCTTCATTATTTTTTAGTTCTTTTTGTCATTTTTCGTCTTTTGTTTGTGTTTGTTTTTTTTTATTTTATGAAATTTTATTCATTTTTGTAATTTTTGTGTACTTTATAATTTTTTTTAACAATTTACATCATGTGCCAAAATCAAACGTTGCCAAAATTGAATGTGGCCAAAATCGTTGTTGCCTGTTAGTAAAACACAGACTTTTGACCAATCGTCCAGATATTGCTCAGACACAGATTTTACTCTGATTTTTGCTCAGAGTACACAGATTTTACAGACTTCAAGAACTAAATGTAGAAATCATATTCACGTATCAAATGTGATCCATTAGTGCCAGATTATACTAAAAATCTTGCTTATATGCATTATTTAGTATTTCTCCAATCGTTCATTGAAACCTAATTTTTCTTGTAAAATCGACATGTTCCATGGTAGAAAAGTGTAGTTGTTATTTCGGCTGATTTGTATGATTTTACTATAAGTGCTATTATTTTTTGTAAAAAAAATTAACTTGTCTGTATTATTTTAGTAAATGTTTTCTAGCGATGCGATGATTTTATAAATTTTTGTTTGTTTGGGATTGGGTTAAATCTTCAAGGACTCAAAGCAAAAAATTCTACTAGAGGTTTTTTATTAAATTTATGGTAGAACAAAGTTTTCCGAACATTAAAAAAAACTATGCCTTCTACCAATCATTACTCCCGACAATTGCTGAAGAGCTATATCAAGTTTATTACCAATTTCAAAAGTTTTTTCAGTTCCATCATCGCACAAAAGAATAGAAACCCTAAAAAAGAAGTACATTTGTACGAATGGATTTCAATGGTGTAAACGAATATTTAAAGTTATGCTGCAGCCTTGCAAAATATGATTACGGCACCAGCATACAATTGCAGCACAATTCCGGACTCATCAGACAACTATGCCTTGGGGCAGCTAGCCAAGAATATCAAATCGTACTGCTGCTGGTAAAGCAATGGGCCACTCACACTCCACCCACATCGAGCCACAATCCTTAGAAAAACCTGTAACCCGAAGGATATCATTCGTTCCCGCAACCCCCCTTAACAAATTTCCACCTTCCGGTTGGCAGAACCAAACCAAAAGCTACAGGTACAAAATGAAAATATACTCCTGCCATTCTTGCCACTCTCTTTGTGTTCTCTTGTTCTTGTTCAGAATTGCGTTACGTTTTCCACCACACCAAAGACCTCCATCAGGATCCCCATCCACCTATTTTTTCCATACACAATAATGGGGTAGTCCTCTCTCTCCAGCAGTAGGATTCTCGAATCAAACACCCACACCCACACTCCCGAGAAACATTTTGTCAGCCAGCAGTGAATCCGTTCCGAGCACACTCACACTCCCCCAAACAGAACACTTCTGGATGATTCCGTTCTGGAGGTTCTGGACGTATAATGGGCTCCCCACTATAGCTACACTGACTAAGGGAGAATCCTGTCCTTATCTCACACCAAAAAGCAAAATCCAACCGTCGAGACTTCGAGCCAGGCAGTGATGCCACTTCTGGAGCTTTTAGTTGAAACTTACGATTTTATGTACTGTGTTTCATTTTTGTATCTGAAATCCTTCAAATATTATTTTAAATTGTTTCTAGAACTACCTGGGGAAAGTACTTAGATACTGGAAGGAAATTTCAAGCAACTTTGAGCCAACTCTGGACATTCGTTTCATCAACCGTAGGTTGAGATATTAACTACAAAAATGGAGCGAAAAATGGCGGATTGGATCGAATCAGTGACATGCCCGTGCTTAGGACCCCCCTTTTTTTGGTGTTTCTGCCTCTGAAGCCACTGCGTATGTGGGTACCGCAAAGAAAAACACGTCGTTCTGTGTGTCCTATATGATGCCGAGAACTCGTTCGTAATTCGTCACCATTTCTTGGTTCAAAAGGATTCACTCTCTGGAGCCACCATCCTCTCCCAAACTTCGAAGAACAGCTGTAGAATTAGATGTCCAGTTGGTGATCTCGAAGCCACTTCTTAAAGGAATCCAACGTACCTCTCTGGTTTGATTGATGGCTTTCTCTTCGGTGACGAAGCTTTTATTGACAGTGTTATAAAATATCAGTGTACCAATTGAAGTAACCCAAACGTGAGTGAACACAAATTAGCGTGTATCATTCTGACAAATAAAAATTCAATCCTTTGTTCGTTTCCAACCTGTAAACACGCGTTTCTTTTATACTCCTGCTGAGAGCTTTCGTAGTAGTCATCTACATAAAGGACGAAGATGAAATTATTGCGACACATTCAACAGGGCATAGCTTTTTTACCATTGGGTAAAAATCACCCAAATTTTGCACACTTTCTCATTAATGTGTTCAAACTCGACGTCGTGTTTTTCGATTCAACGAAAATGGAAGTGAACCAACGCGAGTCGAGAGAACAAATTCTTTTCAAACACCTGGGATTTCCTAACCTGTCGCACCGGCAGCTGGGAAAAATGATGAAAATTCACCAGAGAAAATTCCAAAGTGTTAAAGCGATTCCATGAGCGATTGACGTTGGCAAAGGAGTTGGAAGAAAACCGGGACCGGAGAACAAAAAACCGGAGGTAAAGGTACAGCGGATGATTAAAGCAAATCCCAACGTCCCAAGCCGTAGCTTAGCTACAAAGATCGGCATGGCGCAGAGCTACGTCCAGAATGCAAATAAGAGAGCAGGCTACATACATGCAAGGTACAGAACTAAAACTCGGGCACGGAAGCTCTACGAGAAGATGCTGAAAATATATGGCTGCTGTGTGATGGACGACGAAACGTATATAAAAGCCAATTTTAAGCAAATTCCGGGGTAGGAGTTCTTCACCGGCAAGAGCAAGTTCGATGTGGACGACAAATTTAAGAAGAAGAAAATGTCGAAGTTCGCCTCCAAATATCTCGTTCAGCAGGCCATCTGCTCTTGCGGACTGAGGAGTGAGCCTTTCGTGACAAAGGGCACAGTAAATGGCGAGATCTACAAATTTGAGTGCCACGAGAAGCGCCTTTTTCCGTTCTTGAAACTCACGACAAAGCTCCCACTATTCCAGAACTGTCCTGGAGTGGTATGAGGCCAATTCTGTCCATTTTGTTCCAAAGGACATGAACCTGTCAAACCGTCTGGAACTGTGCCCGGATGAGTAGTACTGGACTATAATATATCGGAAACTTCGGAAGAGCAAGAAGACATTCAAAGACGAGAAGAACATGTTAAGAAAATGAAAAAAAAACCGAAAAACTGGTACCGGATAACACTGTAAAGACTTTGATGGAGGACATCGAGCGAAAATGCGTTCAATTTTGCAATCAAGGCTCCATCGACTAATTTTTCTTTTGATTTTTTGAAGTAAATGTATGTAGAAAACTACCCTAAAATTTTGGTTTGATTCTAAACATTATAAGAAAATTTGCATGACATTTTCGTGTTGCAATAATTTCGTGTTCGCCTTTTATCTGAAAAAGCAGGCTCCTGGTTCCAAATGGGATTATCTTGTACTACATGAAATTCTTCCTGAGCGCCCGTCGCCGCCATCGAAACGTGAAGATGACGATTGTTCAAGCTTTGAACAAGATGATGATTCAAGAGTGCTGCTGCTGCTCCAGTCTCGAATCAAGACCGTAGATTGCCTAACCCAGCACTGAACGTACGTCTATCGGTTCTCCCAGAGCATCAACCTTAGACTCCAGGCAGAGCGGCGAGTAGATGTAAGATGTCGAGCATTATGGGAACTCTAGAAGCTTCCATTTTGATGTTTGAAAAAGAAGCTCTGTCTAAGATATTTTTCTACGATGTTTCTGTAACGTTTAGGCAGACGACATCGCGAACTACCTTCATTTTTCTTGACATTTCTTGTGCACACGATGATCAGGGGTTCCCTCAACGCCCAAAGAATTTGCTAGAGAACTCTCAACAAGTGTTGTAGAAGCTCCCTCGTCCAGGTACGCCAAAGTTTGAACCACCTTTCTTCTATGATGCAAAGTAATTGATATCATTCGTAAGGTTTCTGACCAATTGACATTGTGATGTGGAATGTACTCCGTCACGGTAACTTTAATTGCCTCCTCGTTCCTGTGCAGCAGCGTGTGATGATCGCCTTTGCAGCTCCGTATCTCGCACCGTACTTTGAAGGTGCACTTCATCCTCCCATTGTCACACTAAAAAATATTTTTTTTTTTTTTATTAGAGACGTTTTAACTTACATTGGTTATTCGCGTCTTTTTAAAATAGAAAAAATAACAATATTTTACAAGTTCTTAGTTAATCCTATTGCTTTGACAAAGTTTAAAACTTTATACTAAAAAATATTGCACAGCTAGAGTCTATCGACAAACTTTTGATGATCCGGTAACGAAATTGCCGCAAAATCGTCACAAAACCTTTATTTGTGGTCTGTGCGATTGCACATCGGGCAGGATTTTCTCGATCTCGCTGGAATCGTATTTTGCACGACCGGAAACACTTTAGTGTCGTGTGTATTCACGCTCTGCTTCTTTTTGTACATGCGTCGTCCTTCCGCAACCACAGTCCTTCTGCTCCTCGTTGAAGTCAGCCACCTCGGAAACTTTTGGTACGATTGATTTAAAAAAAAATCGGCAAACATACGAAGAGGAAGATCAGTCCTACCTCTCTTGAAGCGTACCCAATCCAGTTGATAATCCGATGACAGCTTATCGACGAGTTCCGCTACCAGCATAGGGTTGTGTAGTATCCTCGGAAGAGCTTCTTGTCGTAGCTAATTTGAACCACGTCTTGCTGGTGGTTCGTACCGAATACGACTGTCTCTTTGGTGGCTCGGTGTCGTTACTCGCTGTTCGTTACACTCAAACACTTACGTTTGAATGGTGATGATTATTCACCGAGATCCTCGATGGCCTCTGGTACCGACTCAGACATGAGCTATCGCTTTGAACTGCTTTCTTGACTAGTCCTTGGAGACTGTCTTAAAGCCTCTTCAAATTGCCGGTATTGGTGTACCGACGCACCTTCGTGGTGTATTCGAAGCATCTGATGAATTGAGGACATACCTCACCTCGAAAAATAGGAAGATGTTTGGACGAAGCTTGTCGAGCATCCAACTGTTCCATAGTCGGCTTTGAACAAACACTAAAAGCTAGTCTTAACGTGTTACTTTCTAACAACTTTCTAAACAAAGCCTGTTCTAGGTTTTCCAGCTCAGAGTCTTCCAGTTCGGATGGTTCCTGCTCCTTTTGCGATCCATTCGCTTTCAAACAGTGCTACAATCGCTCTTTGGCACGATGTTCGGTGTCCACGTTCTTCTTCTTCTCCGCTTGAGCCTCGCTTTTCGATGACGTCGCCAATGGTTCGTGTTTGGGTTGGCGTTTAATTCCGTTCTGTTCAGAAACTGTCTCGCCCTGCCATTCCTCTAACACCTAACGTACAGTGAGAGGAAGACTCCTTGGAACTACTGGCTTCTTAGGGTAAGCGCCGCGGGGATCTTTTGTTACGTATTCATATAAAAGCAGCGGCTAGACCAGCCAAGGCAAGGTACTCTCAGAGTACGGATATCCAGTTCCAGAGGCCGGTCCTCCTATCAATGTAATGGCGTATTGACGGGGTGCGAAACCGTCGGCGCCAGCGGACATTGCTGGACTCGGTCGTTGCAGGCGTCACCCTTTGTTGGCTTTTAATCGGCCTGCTCATGAGAGTTACCCGTTGGGCAGGCCGAGACGAGAAATTCTGCTTGATAATTAGGGATCCGCAGAACCCGAGGACGTAGATGCTGATCCTTTACGTTTCAGGTGCAAGACCACAAAGGGTCTCGGGCACACCGGTATTCGGGTGAATTCCGTGAACGTTCACAAACACTACACAACTATGACTTCACACACGGATGAATGGTACAGAAGAGAGCGAATCTCCCGGAAGCTAGCTTCCATTTCCTCTTCCATTTTCTCTTTTCTTTCTTCCTCTGTTAATTGACAGCCGCCAGCAGTAAAAAATGTAGCCTACTAAAACAAGCCGGTTACAATTCTTGCGTCTCCACCCACTGCTTCGTCTTCGCGGAATCGACTTCTGGATCGCTGTCTTCTTCTTCGCTCTCAAACTCCTGACTCAGATCAGCTTTCATTTTCTGGACCTAGTCACGCATCTGCTTATGTTGGATCAAGAAGTCCTTATGATCCGCTAGTTGCTGTTTCAGTTGCAGCTTCTCCTGGCGAAGTTTCTCTTCCTGCATTTTTTGTTGTAGCGCACGCCTTTTCTCGTTCACAGATCTCTCCATATCCAAGCGTCTGTCGAGCAGTATTTTTTCCTCCTGGAGTCGCTGCCCGATCGCAGTCGATTCTTGTTCGAGAAGGATCAGAGATTCTTGAATCGATGACCGATTTTTTCTAAGCTTTCCGGAATCCGATCCGACATCGCTTTTCGCACTTCCCGTTCGTTTGCAAACGTTCTTTTTAACTGGTTTCCTTATATTGGGAACATGCAACAAATTACTGCATTTCGGGCAGTTCCATGGCACATGCTTGACCGTATCGGTAACGCCTATGCATCGATAAGGGCTCCATGTCGCATTGGATCATGTCATATGCTCCTTCGTCTGCATCTGCGATTGTCGACCGATTCCTCCAAATTCTTAAGCGTATCATAAGCCTGATTCGACATCTTGAGGTTAAGTCCGTGTTCGGATAACAAAATAATTCTCAAAGCAGTATTTATTGTGAAGCAGCTTGAAGCTAAAATAGTTAATATTTTACCAACCAATTAACATCAAAACAATTGTTAGCTGAAAACTTACATTTAATTTTCTTTTACTCGGGCTCTCACACCTGCTTGTTCGGATCGGCGAATGACTATCGCTTCTAAATTTTCGTCCGCAACGATTACAATACGGTTGATTTGATATATTTAAAGCTGATTGAATCATTCTGAACTTGGTTTGCAGGTTAGTTTCCTCAAACGTGACTGTTTCACCTGTTAGATGTATGAATCAAACATAACAAGTCACTCCCGTACTACTAGGATTAAGAAATATTCGTACCTACTATTAGGATTATCCTAGGCAAGGCACGCAAAAAATTTCCAACTATCTCCCACTTATTTTTCCTTTCGTTTCCCCGCGCTCAACCAGAGATGCCAATGCGCCTGATTTTTCAGGATTTGCCTGATTTTTAAAGGTCCATCCTGATAACCTGATAAGCCTTGTTTCTCTCTCGTTTTTCCCCTTGTTTTTTGAAAATAAACTTGATTTTGCCTGATTTTTTGGTATTTAATTTTTCAATAACGTCAAATCATTGGGATCAAATCTTCTATTAATATTTTAAGCTGACTTTAGAAGATTTTGGCGTCCTAAACTCAAAACTTTTGTCAGATTTTGTCTATCGCAACCAGTTATATTGATAAGGCGTTTAAAAAACAGTTTTATTATAAATCATTATTGATGTATTTTTATTATTTTTTACTTCTTTAACTATCTAAAATTCATATTGGTTTAAAATTATATTTGAATTCCGTATGAGAACAGGGAAAAATAAAAAAAAAATCCAAACATCTATAATTACTGAGTCAAAATTGCTTGTGATCCTTGGGAAAGTTGATTATTGCATAAAAACTTTAATTATTAAAATCATGTTTTATTCTACAGTTTTGCCAAAAAAGTGGACAGATTTCTTAAATTAATTTTCACCTACTTTCAAAAGATATTTTTAAACCAGAACTGAAAGAAAGAAAAACATAATTGCATATTTCGATAGCGCCTCCAAATTAGTCAAAACCAATTTTTAAATTTTTTGCGCCTCGGAAAAATTTTAATTTTGTCGCCTTGTGTTATCGCACTTTAATCTGAGTCAGTGTGACATTTCTAAAATATATGTGATTAGTATAGAAACGGAATGAATGATTGATTTGTGTTTCAAAGTCAAAATCTTAGGCAAATGTACTTTTTATCAAAATGAACTGACTAAGGAGTGAATTCGAAAAAAATGCAACACTTTGTTTTGTGAATAACTTTTGAATGTATGGATGGAAATTGATGAAATTTTTAGTCAAACTACCAAAAAACGTGATGTTTACATGTGCAAATTTTGACGATCTGTTTAGTAATTTTCGAGACAGAGTCCAATGAAGAATTTCATCGACTTTTATTTTTGGGCGGCACGGCACGGAACCTTACCTTTTCCAAATCAAGAATTTTTTGGATAATGTTCTCTATTTCTTGGAGCTCTCCCTTCAATAAGACTCAAAATTATGCATTTGATCAAAGTTATAACAAGTTTAGCACATTGTCCACCTTTTGCAAAAAAAAACATTGCTGACTTATTATCACTCCACCACAATTTTTCTTATTATGACACGATTCCAAAAATAATCAAAATAAAGATGAGTGAGACATATAGAAGTTGAGAAGTTCTATGGAAGGAAAACGATCGAGATAAGAGGAATTTTTCTTGTATATTTGGCGTTTTATTGTGACGGTCCTTATTGACCACTTAAGGATTTACAGCTTCCATGAATTGTCAGACTTATTAAAAACTAGTTATCAATTTTTTAAAACTTTTTCTCCTTTATATTCTTTAAATCATCCAGGGAAGACTTGTTCACGAAAATTTTATTTGCTGGAGATCTGCCAGGTGTTCGCTAAAAATGACTTTGCTATCAATTTTGATTTTTTTTCAAAATTTCACCCCGCTGACATTTTGTACCATTTATACATTCGAAATAATCGGATTGCGCTTGATTAAACCTTTAAAGTTGAAATCATATTCTTTGCTTCATGGAATCTGTCATCTTCACTTTTATTCAAATTTTAGCTCACCATTAGATTCCTTTAGACTCTTGGATCAATTTATAGCATGAACTTTGGTCTAATAGTTGATTTCCAGCCGTGCGGGGTCTTTAAGAAAAACTTTCCTGAGTTTATCACGATCCTGCCCAAAATTTTTGGTCTATGAACATATTCTTCGGACGCTATCTCAAAAATCATTTGACAAATCGTCACCAAATTTTGCTCATATAAACATTACATTGTTACGTAGTTTGACTAGTAGTTTGACTAGTTCATCAATTTCCATTCACATGTCCGGAAGTTATTTATAAATGAAAGTGTTGCATTTTTTGCGAATGCACTCCTTAGAGGACTAATGACTGGAAAATATGATTGTCGTATGCAAACATTCGTTAACTTTAACGTTAACGTTAACGTTAATTTATAAAACTGCTTTGAGTATATTTTTCTAAAAAACTTAAATCTGCCACATTTAGGGGAAAGGTTTCCTAAATGGGCCTATCGGGTTAAATGACCCTACGGCTGTTTGATGAAATGGCTGACTAGACAGCTTATCTGACCAATGCATTTTGAGGCTGATACGCTCAGAGCATAAGGCATGAAAGAATTTTATGAATTTACAAACTCAAAAAAAATTAAAAAATCATACAAGGTTTTGATACATTTTGATGTAATATTTCGACTTTCAAAAATTATACGTAAAGAAGCTTAAAACAAAAACTAGGATGGTTTTTGTTTCTTACTCAAATTTAATTAATTTAATTTATTTTATTAGAGAGGCTTGCTTGGTATTACTCAAATTAAATTAAGAAATTAAACATATTTCAGCTTTTGTGGAGGTTTAATAATGATTTTATAGTGGAATAATAGAGTGTTTTTGAATGCCCCCATCATGTTTGTAAAATGCCTCCATCCTAAAATAACAGGTTAAATAGAATAAATAAATGATTTTTATCATTGAACCTTCAAATCTAAGCTCTGAAAAACATCTTAAGAGAGAATTGAAGATCCAAAAACAGATTTGATAAAGTTTTTCTCATGGATGAACTGCCTCCATAGTATGGCAAACCTAACTTTTGTTTTATTCCATAAAATTATAATATACATAGATTTTTATAAAAACTCAGCTTTGTCGTACGGAAATTATTACTTTCTTGCAGTTTCAATGAAATTTTACGGAAATATTTCCCAAAAAACAGAAATTTTGTTCAAAACATAAATAGGCGCATTTAGCCCGCACGGTTTGAGGTTCGGCATTTTAGACAACACTTATAATAAAATCATTTTCTTGGAAACAGAAGAAAATTTTAACATAAAAATTACTCCAATGAATAGAAAACAGATGCCTGCACACTTGTATATAGTTTTTGTACACATATTCCATGTGATATTTGATTAAATCAGTGTTCTGCTTAATAGGCGCATATAGCCCGCTCCTCCCCTAAGCTTAACTTCGCAAGAACTCCTATCAAGAATCTGGTTGGGTGAGGCGTTCCAAAAATCTATTGTAGGGATGAGGTTTAGGAATTATCAGATAGATAAAAATTCTTACATTTCTTTTACAAATACTTGATACTGGCAACATCGTAGTTTTCTAGAAGGCATATTGAAAATTTGACAACTTTGTACAAAGCCTAATGTTTTGAAAAAAAAAGTCAGTCATCGGTCTATTCTTGTGAGCAAAACATGTGCTCTAGATATTTCAAGAACTGTCATGGTAAATTCACGACAATGGCCACTTGAAATTGAAACCTTGTAGCTTTAGTTATACATTACTCTCTCATTAGGCACCATGCAAAATTTCAACTCATTTGATCCTTTAAACAGAGTCACTCAAATACAGTGGAAATCATCTCCTCAAAACTCCACGACAAAACTTGGCAACACTGCTGCCCCACTGAGTCCGACAACTGGCTGATGGTCGAGCAGGCGGCGAGGCTCGTTTGATCGCATCGTTCTCTGCCTGGTTCCGCCCGCCATAGTAGATATGGCGCAAACGAACGAACGAATGAACGATAAAAAAAACTCCCCCTACTCGCTTCGATGTGGCGGGAGCAGCAGCCCACTTTTTCTCATGCGAAAATATGCTCCAGGGCGCGAATCATTTTGTGGGCTCTGGCTCCTTTTTTTCGGTGCTGATGAAGTCTAACACCCGCACCCGACCAAGAGACTGGTACCACGTTTTTGGGGTGGGTTTTATTTGTACTTTTTTTTTGTTCATTTTTCATTTTGCCAGCCAGCACCTGCTAATAAATTTTCAACGAATGCAACAGTTACTACACGGATTCTTTTCTTGTCAGTTTGAAGGTGGTTTTTTGCTAACATCCGTTTTCTTTGTTGAAGATTTTTCGATCCAAGGTTGGAAGTTTGCGGTGGTTTTGGAAGAAAATTAGAGCCCGGTATAAATTGTTGCTCTTTATTACGGAGCGGAATGGTGTGTATTGCGGAATTTATTTTACTTTTTTATTGGAAAATTTGTACGCTGCCAGCTGCTTTATGAGGAGAAGTTTTGATGGGAGGAAAAAGTGGAGGAAAATGAATTTGATAATGACCTGAATTGCTGCTGCTCCAGGCTTGGCGATGATCCACTTAAAAGATTGACCACTTAATCCTTGTCTGGATTTCCGCGATGATAATCGATTCAATGATTTCGATTTTTATGAGAATTCAAAATGGGATTAACACTCAGTTTTGCCTTGACTTTCATCAGCTGCACACTTCACTGGACTTTTTTTGTGATGGCAATTGATTCCATGGATTTAGCACGTCATCAAACTCATTCCGGTTTATTCGTCGAAATTCAAATGAACTTTATGTGAGCATATCGGCGCACTTTCGAGTTTTTTCCAATATCATCTAATACATCAACAGAAACTCAGAATATATGAATGTCTGAACGTTTTTTGTTCCCTTTTCTTCAAAAATTCACTGCGCAACGAAAGTAAAACACCATCAAACTTTGTTTCAAATCTTCTCCGTAGGAAATCCTGCACGGAAAATTCAATTTCGAACCAATGTGCGTTAATCGATTAGATTCGCTTCTGCCGTCACCCCCCCCTTTCCCGGAGCTGACCATCCATTAGCTGCTAATTTTCGATCCAATTCCTGGTCTGGGCAGCTAGCGCAATGTGATTGATTATTATCTACACACAACATTGAAGAAAAAATCGAATCTGGCGCTGAAAATCCGTCTTCTTGCCCCCAACGCGTTTAAACTGCCCCCGTTACCTCTTCCACCATTAGCTGCTCCCCGGAGCACCCACACAGCAAGTCTCACGGAAAATATCTTGGGAATTTAGCAAATCACAGCACAACTAATACACAATCCGGTACACTCGATCGCCTCTGCACGGGAGAGAGACCGTGCGCCTCCATTGCGCCTTCCCTTGCGCCTCGCCTGGCTGGGATCCCTCGCGTGTTTTTTGGGGCCACCTCCGCACTACACTACAAGATCCGTCCGGATTCACGCGCCTCGCAAAATCGCAGCACCGTGGCACTTTTATTGACCCGACGAGCTAGCTTCATTTGCACGATCCACACATACTCTCCAGGTTGTGGAAAATGTGCCTGCCTGTTGCCTCTGCTGCCACAAAATTGAAACTTCTTGAATATTTAATACACATGTATGCACTGCCACCCTTTCACCCCCATTCACTTGCGCCACCCCCACAGCTTGGCTCCAAAAATTGGTGGATGTTCCTGGCTGGCTGCTGCTGCTGATTTTTTTTTTTTTTTTTTGGCTACCCCCAATATAGTATGTATGCGGTGTGTAATTACGGAAAACGTAAACTGATGATGCGCTTCGTACAAAAATTCTAAAGAAACTGAGCTCGTCTCCCGAACCAGAAAACGGTCCAACCTGGGTCCAACCTCGATTTGCCGCCGGAGAATCAACAGACGGTTGGCGCGCCGCCTTGCGGTGAGTTTGCGCACTTCCGCCGACGACACGATCGACGGATTCTAGTCTGTAGCTCTTCAACAGGTCCCGCGCGGCCGGTCGATTGTCGCTCGGTTTTCGGGTTTCTCTCACACTCCAGCCAGTCAGCAAACCAGCCAGCCAGGAGCATTCTAACTCTGCATCAGCAGGTGTGGTGAATTTCTGCAAAACAGATGAGCGAGGAAAAAACCCGCCGTTTGAACCAGATGCTGTGCTGCCGTTTGCTGTTGCTGCTGCTGCAGAAGATGTAGGTTAGGATATGGAGCAGATTCGTTGACCTTCACACACGTGGTGGTTTTTCTGTACCGAAACTGCATGAGTGATAACGTGGGGACATAGGCTAATTTTTTTAAACCCGTTACGCGTGTGGAAGCCCATGGTGCATAAATTTTGCACTACAAATGTTACATTTAATTGCTATTGTTCTGTCTGAATTATGGACAAGCTTCTCAGTTTTTCTCTCAGCGTCAATCGAGAGTAATGAGTTATGTCAAACATACATGAACAAGTTACTCGAGTAAAGAAAATTGGAACTAAGTGTTATTTTCCATATACTGAAAGCTATTGGTCTTATCAACAATCTACCTAATAAATTTTTTTGGCTCATATATAACACAAAATGAAAAACTGTAAAACCGTGGAGAACTAGGAATATTGAGAGAAATTTCAAAATGCTGTTCAATGTAGGGAAGACCATTTTCCTTTCCTATGACTAATCTTTTTTTTCACTCGACGCATTTGGAGAAAAAAGAGATATAGAAGGTGTTCAATAAGTTTGAATACACTTTAGAATTACAGACCCCCGAACAGTTTTTTTGGAATAACATTACTTAATATTTTCCGCTTGTACAGGGCCTATGTTGTTTTGACAAACATCATAACTTTGTTTTAACGTTCTTGAATTTTGATAAAATATAACAAATTTTTTTTTTTAACTTAGAATACTCAAAAATGACGAAAAACGTAAGTACAATTTTCATAAAACTAAAAACCAATACAAACAAAAGACTATACAAAATAAAAGAATTTAAAAAATATGTAAAATGACATAAACAACAAATACGATAAAATAACAAATATAAAAAAACATAGCAAAAAGTTAGAGATATGTCTTAAACCTGCCTGATGAGAAATTACGAAAAAAATAATAAAGGCATTGAAAGTTGATGAAAAATGACGTTAAAATAATAACAATAACTTATTTTTAGGAGGGGTGATAAAGCCATAACGAGAACCAGGGGTATAGCAAGCAGAAGTGCTGCTTTTAAACAAAAGTACGAATTTTCTAAAAAAAAATCATGAGGATAAGTTTTGTACTTCCTATAGTTTTGATTTTCCAGCAAAAAACAAATCTCCTTATAATCTTTAAAGTAATATTAAAAAAAAAACAACTAAGTTTTCAAGTGGCGAAAATATTTGTTTTTGAGCACCGTAAAATAAGCTCTTATCTTGATATATAATGTACGCACTGCAACATAATGTACACATTGTTCCTCAATTTTTGATTTTTCACTATAATAAATTTTAATACGCATTTTCACTTGATGACTTGGGGACAGTGGTAAATAAAAAAATATAGGAGTCTTATTTCAAAAAGTCTAAAGTCGAAAGTCTAAAGAAAAAATCTTAAATTTTCGTCTCAAAAATTAAAAAAAAGTCTCAAAAGAGATCGAAAACCAATGATAAATAAGCTAAAAGTAATTAATAGTCTTGGTAAGATATGGAAATAAAAAATATTGACTCTAGAGTGACTTGAAAAATCCAAAATTGTTTTAGGAGTGTTAAAAAAACCTATCGAATATAATAAAAAGATTTAAAAAAAGTTAATGTCCTTAAAGGGTTAGAAAGTAAGTTGAAGGTCGAGATTTAAAAAATGAAGGGTAGAGAGTCGAGGGTTAGAGCTCAGGAGTCAAGATTCGAGAGTTGAGAGCTTAAAATTCAGATTCAAGAAATTTGAGTCTTACTTCGACTTGAGTGTTAACAATCGAGCTTGGTTAAATCTCGAGAATGGAGAGTCGAGAGTAAACAGTTTAGAGTCAAATGTCAAGAATGGAGAGTCAAGAGTCAATAGTCGAAGTTGAAAACTAAAAACCCGAGAAGCACTCATGATTGGTATGTCGAAAAACGAAAATTGAGAGTCGCGAATCTAGAGTCAAGAGTTAAGTGTTGAAAACAAGACTCAAGAATTTAGGGTCGACAGTCGATTGTCGAGAGTCGAGTGTCAAATGTCGAGAATTGATAGTTGAGAGTCGAAAGTCGAGAGTCGAGAGTCGAGAGTCGGGAGTCGAGAGTCGAGAGTCGAGAGACGAGAGTCAAGGGTAAAGAGTCGAGAGTCGAGAGTAAAGAGTCGAAAGTCGAGAGTCGAGAGTCTTGGGTTGAGAGTCGAGAGTAGAGATTCGAGAATGAAGAGTATGTCGAGAAACGAAAATCGAGAGTTGAGAATTAAGAGTCGAGAATTCAGAATTGTACAGCAAGATTCAAGAATTGAAAGTCGAGAGTTGATTGTCGAGAGCCAAGAGTCGACGCCGAAAATCAATAGCTAAGAGTCGAGAGTCGAGAGTTGAGAGGCGAGAGTTGAGAGTAATAATACATACAAACAAAAGACTATACAAAATAAAAGAATTTAAAAAATATGTAAAATGACGTAAACAACAAATACGATAAAATAACAAATATAAAAAACATAGCAAAAAGTTAGAGATATGTCTTAAACCTGCCTGATGAGAAATTACGAAAAAAATAATAAAGGCATTGAAAGTTGATGAAAAATGACGTTAAAATAAGAACAATAACTTATTTTTAGGAGGGGTGATAAAGCCATAACGAGAACCAGGGGTATAGTAAGCAGAAGTGCTGCTTTTAAACAAAAGTACGAATTTTCTAAAAAAAACCATGAGGATAAGTTTTGTACTTCCTATAGTATTGATTTTCCAGCAAAAAACAAATCTCCTTATAATCTTTAAAGTTATATTAAAAAAAAAACAACTAAGTTCTCAAGTGGCGAAAATATTTGTTTTTGAGCACCGGAAAATAAGCTCTTATCTTGATATATAATGTACGCACTGCAACATAATGTACACATTGTTCCTCAATTTTTGATTTTTCACTATAATCAATTTTAATACGCATTTTCACTTGATGACTTGGGGACAGTGGTAAATGAAAAAAAAAATCACCTCGACCATGAATCGAGCTCGAGTCTGATTAACTGCCCCAATTGGGGTTCTCATCATGCCCCTACAGTGACTGGTTTTCAGCTTTTTGCAAAAAATAAAATAAAATGCATTTTTAAACGTAAACTTTTTCAAGTTTTAGCCCGTTACGGAATAGACTTTTTTAGTATCTGAATTCGAAACAACTCGAATCTGAAGTAACTCACAAATTATAGCTGTTTTCTATAGTTAAATAAGCGTATTTCTTAAGATGGCCATTATGCCCTTATCTCCCTTAATAACTGAGAAAAAGAATTAATGAAAAAACCGTTCGATTTTGTAATGGTTAACTTTTGGCAACACAAAGTTATCGAGCGTGTTGGCAAAAACAAAAAGAGTCCGTAGTTGTAAACTCGCAGCACCTGTATCAATTACTTTTAGAGTTATTTGGTACTAACATCAGAAAAATTATTCATGGTGTTGAAGAGTCCGTTTAAAATAATTGTTTATTTTATCAGCCATTTTACACGAGAAGTACTAATACAAAAAAAAAACTTACAAATATTTTTATGAACCCAAATGTGACTCTTTCGGCTTCATTCTCACGATGTGGTCGAGAATTAATAAGTAGGATAGAGGCCCCTGACTGAGACAACGGCTTAAGGAAGCTGTTTTCATAACTTTAGTAGAATTGCCTTCCATTGAACTATATTTCTAATATTGTTTAATGGAACTATTCAGGACATAGGTCAATTCATTACGTTCTTTTGAGCCTATTAATGATTTATTTATCACATTTAAGTTCCCTAATTGTCGTACCAGATCCCTACTTTCAACGTACTAAGACTCCGATATTGGTCTCAATTTATTCCACCCTCTTTAGGGATTGAAACAAACAAAGGCGTTGGGGGAATTACTAAGTTCGTCTATCAATATGGCGGAGTGCGCCAATAGTTCATCTCACTTCGAGTTTTCAAATATCTCAAAAAATTGTTTAAAGTGAAAAAGTTGTGATAGAGAATAAATTCACAAGCGTAAGTTTATCGCATGAAGTAGCCAATTAAAGTGAAAAGTGGTGTTTCGGTTCTAAAACATGAATTCACAAATTAAGAAGAATTAGAGGGGTTATAAAGCCATCTACATTGAAAGATACACGGATAAACCTAAGATGTTTTATTGAAAAATATTTTAAAATTTTATAAATTACACTAGGGAACAGCATTTTTGGTGCCTTTGTTTTATTAATTGTTTTTGGAAGATTTTGGCGTCCTGATTCGAATCATTTGACTGATTTTTTATCAGCTCTTGTTTTAATGATATGGCATCCATCCAATAAAGGATTCTTCTTCTTCTTCTTCTTCTTCTTACATCAACATGGCCAAAACATGTAGGCATCCTGGAAAATGGAAGACTTGCGTCTTTCATTTTTCTTTTCAGCGTATTATCTGTTACATATTACCATGCATTGCAGATTCTACTACGGCCAGGCCAACCATGTGATGAAACCCGCGAAAGATACAGGAACAAGGGAGGAATGAAGCGTTGAGTTCCCTGCCAAACGCTTCATATGATATTTTGCTAAAATTTAACACTATTGGTTGATTGGTAATTGGGAAAAATCTGGGACGAAATATGGTTAAAGGAGTAATTTTAAAAAGAAACGATCTCACCAAACTCCAAAGGTTTCCGCTGGTGCTATCTCCTTATTTTTCTTGGTTCCGGTCATCTTCAAATTAGTTGCATTTACATGTTCTCAACATCACTGTACCAATTTCAATCGCCTAACATTAACCGACAATTGATTGTTCGCGTTTACCTAAGGCTCCGTCAAGTACAAAAAAACAAATACGAGCTGAAAGAGAATGATGCTCAGACCTCCAGTTTGTTTTTTTCGTTCTTCCACCCGGAGAAATCTACATGAGCATTTTACGAGAACCAAACTTTAACGGAAATACACTCATCGATTGATGCACAATCATAAGTTCATTAATATCCCTCCTACCGAAACTTAACTTTTTTGATCTTAGTATGAAAATCACGACGACCAGAAATATAATTCCTTTTTCTCAACCTTTTCCTTTTCAACCAACGATTGATTTTCTTCTCGCACGATTCGCCAAGCACAACAGAACACCAAATTTAGAAATGAAAAACATCTCTTTCAATTATTTGCATCCATCCAATAAAGGATTCAAATGTTTTTTTTTTTGATACCGTCAAACGGGGCATCATGCAACAGCGGGGTTAGATGCAACATTTATATAACACCCCACTGAATCAATTTTTAATTAAATGTATTGTAATAAAGTTATCTTTTTATGATTACAAGATTATGGTGACATAATTCCTCGCATCTTACGCTAGTTCATAAAAGTTTTTTTATTTTTATGAAGAGATTAACCACCGTAATTTTTGTTTGTTACTTTGATTTATCGGCCTAGCGGTGAAAAGTGATGTCCTTTTTAGTAGGGACATCTAAAGATTATGAATTTTTTTTTTTTTTTTATATATATAGATGGATAGAAGGTTAGAAGAAAATGAAAGATGGTGAAAATGAGCGGGTAGAATTTGTCTAGAAGCATTACCATCACATACCAAATTTTTGTTCCTCACGAGCCTACTACTATGAAGTGGTAGATACAGATAGAGTTGCATCTACCACCACACATTAGTAGGCTTAGCGTGGTCCGCCCCACAAGCGAGAACTTGTAGTGCGGACGAACAAAAAGATGGTATGTGATCGCTCAGATAAGCTCCCTTTAACTCAGAAACGCATCTATCGATGTTTAAGTCTTCTCAGTTTGTTATCTTCGCATTCGTTACATGCGGGGTTTGCATGCGAAACGGTACGGTCGATAGTCTGATAGTGACCAACCACCGATGCTATGATGTCGTGTTTTTATTTCTTTTTGGCCAAAGTTATTTTAATTTTATGAAGAGATTAACCACCGTAATTTTTGTTTGTTACTTTGATTTATCGGCCTAGCGGTGAAAAGTGATGTCCTTTTTAGTAGGGACATCTAAAGATTATGAATTTTTTTTTTTTTTTTTTTATATAGATGGATAGAAGGTTAGAAGAAAATGAAAGATGGTGAAAATGAGCGGGTAGAATTTGTCTAGAAGCATTACCATCACATACCAAATTTTTGTTCCTCACGAGCCTACTACTATGAAGTGGTAGATACAGATAGAGTTGCATCTACCACCACACATTAGTAGGCTTAGCGTGGTCCGCCCCACCACTACTAATGTGTGGTGGTAGATGCAACTCTATCTGTATCTACCACTTCATAGTAGTAGGCTCGTGAGGAACAAAAATTTGGTATGTGATGGTAATGCTTCTAGACAAATTCTACCCGCTCATTTTCACCATCTTTCATTTTCTTCTAACCTTCTATCCATCTATATAAAAAAAAAAAAAAAAAAAAAAATTCATAATCTTTAGATGTCCCTACTAAAAAGGACATCACTTTTCACCGCTAGGCCGATAAATCAAAGTAACAAACAAAAATTACGGTGGTTAATCTCTTCATAAAATTAAAATAACTTTGGCCAAAAAGAAATAAAAACACGACATCATAGCATCGGTGGTTGGTCACTATCAGACTATCGACCGTACCGTTTCGCATGCAAACCCCGCATGTAACGAATGCGAAGATAACAAACTGAGAAGACTTAAACATCGATAGATGCGTTTCTGAGTTAAAGGGAGCTTATCTGAGCGATCACATACCATCTTTTTGTTCGTCCGCACTACAAGTTCTCGCTTGTGGGGCGGACCACGCTAAGCCTACTAATGTGTGGTGGTAGATGCAACTCTATCTGTATCTACCACTTCATAGTAGTAGGCTCGTGAGGAACAAAAATTTGGTATGTGATGGTAATGCTTCTAGACAAATTCTACCCGCTCATTTTCACCATCTTTCATTTTCTTCTAACTTATCCATCTATATAAAAAAAAAAAAAAAAAAAAATTCATAATCTTTAGATGTCTCTACTAAAAAGGACATCACTTTTCACCGCTAGGCCGATAAATCAAAGTTTTTTTTATTTTTATATAAAATTTGTAAAATCAAGCAATAAATGTTCAAATTTTAACATTTTTTGATGCCGTAAAAAACTTTACCCAGTATGACGGATTTTCTTGATAATATTACCTACAAACTTTTTACTGGTTTTCTCATGCTATTCCAAAACTGTTGGTGTAAAAATATTTTTCGAACAATCACTCAATTTTTTCAAATAATTTTTTTTTATTCAGTTAGGTGTCTGGGGTAAAATGTAACACCTTGTGTAAAAAAAACACCTTGTAAATCTCGTTTCCATGTGCTGGAATATTTATGTTTTGCATCATGCGTTTGTAAACATTGAAATTTCTTTTTATCCAAACATTTATTTTTATGATTTCAGCTTGTATAATTTTTCGTAGTATTATTTAACCACTAAATGTAGGCAGCATCCTTATTTTCAGAAAAAAATGTGAAAATTAGTTTTAACAGAACACAAAATTACTGCAATTGGTGTTTGGATGCGAAATGGTCATTAAGGCATCGCAAATATATTAAAAATTATAAATTTTCATACGTGTTCATAAGATTTGTCATTAAAAACAAAGTTTGTTGCAAGTTACCCCATTTTCTGAGGAGAGTGAAAATATCATGTTTTGCGAAAATTTAAAATAACTTAAGAAATAAATAATTTTTCCAACTACGCCGATTTGATGTCCTATGATCCTTAAAACTTTTCACGCATAAGGGGTAGGTTAACTGAGAACACAAGTTTTTTAGAAGCCATTGAAGTTGAAAATTGTTGCATGTTGCCCCAGTTGACGGTATTCTAGATTCCAGTGTTCGGCACAAAAGCGCTAATCCGCTAAACGGTAGTTAGTCCGCTAACTTTTTGTTAGCAATTTAATTTGGCCGCTTCATTTGTATTGACCTAGTGAATTAAAAACTTCCGCTATTTTTTGGTTTCGCCAATTGAAGAACAATAACTTCCATATATTTGTTTCACACCAGGCGCGGTCCTATTTGATCGGGATGATCACCCCCCCTCCCCCCCTTAAACCCCCCACCCGCCCCAAAAGGCAAAAAACCTTTACAAAATACCCGCAAATGCTAGAATTTCTATAAAAAATTATAACTTTTCCTAGTAAATGTGCTTCTAAATTTTCAAAAATTTTCCACTTCGTGAATGTGTTTGTTCAAACAGAATGTTTATTCATCACCTAAAAGCTCAACATTGAAAAAAAGTCGGCACACCAAACTCAAGCAGCTGTTACTTGTAATTCCCTGGACCAAATTACACCAAATAAATTTGAAAATAAGTATCAAAGTTATGAACTACAATAAATTTTTTTTTTGCACGAATTTATTTCACATTCAATGTTGCATCATTTAAATATTAATTTTAAAACTACATATAAAACTACATACTATGGACGGCCGAAAAGCATGTACTGCCAAACAGAAATCAACTATGAATTATTCATCGCAAGAGTTAAAATTAAAAAAAAAAAAAAAGATTTCTAAGTTCAAGTCAGTGCGTTAAAAGACGAGAGATTTCTGCATCAATTAATCAAAAGAAGAGATTGTGAGTAAAAACGTTTGGGATCCCAATGAGTAGGGTTGCCAGATTGCCCGGTTTTATCCGGCTATGTCCAGATGTTTAATACGAAATCTAGGAAAAGTTCGGCCCGGCCCGGATGCCCGGATTTCATTAGAAAAGCCCGGATTTTGCCCAGGTTTTTTCTCATTCTCATTTTTAAACCAAATTTTAAAAAAAACAATTGTTTTTTTTTTTGCAACAAAAACGAAATTTTTTGAGCTAATTTCATAAAAATCATAAAAGGTTTATTGAAAGCCTCAAATACAATTTAAAATCTGCTTATTAAATTTGATGATACAATTTATTTCAAGATTTTTTTTTAAAGTGAGTAACTCCTAGGTTTTGACAAAATTTGCCCGGATTTTGGTCGACAATTTTGAAATCTTATGCTTGGATTTGTCAGGTATTTATTGCAGGGGCCGGAATGAATGAGAGACTTAGGGCTTTATACAGCTTTATTGTTTGACATCTTGAGCAATAATGATGGAACTACAGTCATACAATCGTAGCCTCCTTATTATGATCATGTATGCTCACTAGATCCCTACAACTCGGCCATCCTGACCAATAACATTGTCCTCAATGTGTCACTTCTTAGAAAGATAAAAAATAAAATATAAATTTTACAAATTTCACTCACAATTTCAAAAATAATTTTGCTTTCGAAACTCACACTGTCTAAACAAATTTATATGGAATTAAATGAATTGCTCTACCATTACTAAAACTAAACCGTTTTCCTGAACTATATTTTTGAATTTTTTCTCTATTGTTGGTGATTCTCTGCTTTTGCTTCTTCATGGTTAGAAAATCGATAATTCCAGCGCTATTTCTGGGTCTCCATGCTTAGTCAAGTTGAAGACAAAACGCACTTCCGCGATCTACGGCATCCAGCCCTGCTTGTCACCTTGACAACGTCAGTGCCTGGATAAGCTGCACTGTCAGCGCTTACCGTAACATCCGGATCGTTTTCAGTCTTCCTTGACAGTTGTGCAGCAACAACAACGGCAGCAATCCTCTTCCAGAATTCATTTTCTGCAAACACCGGATCATTGAAACATTTTCGAGACTGTCCATATTGTCCAGCTGAACGAAACCCGATCTTCCGGCATCTTCGGCTCCATCGCTGCCTGCCACTTCGACAGCGCTAGTGCCTCGAAAAGCTGCTCCATCAACTTCTACTGACAGATCCGGAACGATTCTCGTTTTTTCAGGGACCATTGGTTCTTGATCCCACTTCTGAATCTGCAGGGGCCGGAATGAATGAGAGACTTAGGGCTTTATACAGCTTTATTGTTTGACATCTTGAGCAATAATGATGGAACTACAGTCATACAATCGTGGCCTCCTTATCATGATCGTGTATGCTCACTAGATTCCTACGTTATATAAAATTCCCAAGATTTGTCCGGCCCGGAAACTTGCTGAAAAAATTCTGGCAACCTTTTCTATGAGTATTTAGAGCCAAAAAGGAATATAAAATATTTATAAAAATTAATATAAAGGAATTGGTTTTTGGCGATAGAAATTTAAATTTATTTCTAGAACTCAAAATCTACATTCACAATTAAAACAAAAGGAAACAAATTCATGTTTTTCGAGGTGTGAAGAATTTTAAAACTTATTTTGACTTATTTAGGGGCATTGAATTTAAATGAGTATTGTTTTTATCAGTTCTTGTTATAACCTTTGGGATAACAGAGTAAAATTTGTATACCTTTAAGCAAAACTGTAAAATATCAAAAAGATTTTGAAGAAAGGCTTTAACTTTATTATCAATTTTCCTGAAGATGGTGTGTAATTTACCGTTACTTCTGGACGAAAATATTAAGTAAGGGTGGTTCCCCGTATTGTAAAATACGTTCCCGTAGAAAACACTTTAAACCAAAATCAATCTTTTCAACCCACAAAGGAAAAGGCTTTTCAGTCTTCAACAAAGTTGTGAAATAGATCAAAATATTCAGTATCAAATATTTAACTAAACAAACCTTCCTTTTGTGATGTTGCAACAGTTATAATTCTTTCTATTCAATTTAAAAATAAAAAGTCAAATTAATTTTTCAAATCGTTGTATTTTCGGTACAAGATTATCTAGCCAAAATGGTATGGTTTGGTTTGGTATGGTTTTTTTTCCGGGAATTTGTCACTTTGTGGAATTCTTTCCTAAAATCTGTATCGTTGAATGAATATAGATATAGATTCATAATATTTTTTGTTGTTCATGTAGATAAGTTACTTCATCAGTTATCACTAATCGATTTAACTTTAAGCTGATTAGTTTTGAAATGAATAAACGAAGTAATAGACAAAATTTGACAAATAAAATCGACTCTTAGACGCAAAAATCTTACAAAATCAGTGCCTATGTTTCAATTTTTCCCTTGTGAATCAAAAATATTCCGTTATCAGTCGACTTTTTTTGCAGAAAAAAGGCTTTCCATCAATATAAACATTCTGAAGATATTTTAGTGATATTTATACAACACTTTTGGATTTCACGATCTACACCAATTATTTCGCCGATACTACATTTAAACAATAATATTGAAATTTTATGTTAAAATCCAGTTTAAGGTTTGATTATCTGAATCTCAAAATTTGGCTATTTAAATTGTAATTGATTACGACTATTTACTATAGAATAGAGTTAACTATCTGAATTTTTTTTTTTTTATTTTTTATTTTTTTTAAATATGTCTTTATTTGTATCAAATCATGATTACACTTATATTACATTATTGCATTAAACTAGGTGTTCAGCTCAATAATGAACTGTTCATAGCCCTATAAGTAACTAGATTATAAAAATTTATTTATAAGATTTAAATTTGCTGAGCGCAATCAAGTTTTTAATGTAGGAGAACATCCTGTAATAGCAAAAATATTTTATACTTAAAACTAAACACTATCTTAAAATTAAACTAAACATAAAGAGAACGAATCTCTGCGATGGAAGACTGCATCGATTTGCCTCTGAAGTTGGAGATGATTATGTTGGCCATCTCTTCGATCGATTCAATGCCTGCAATCCGATGAAGATCTTCGGTGCTGTGCCAAGGTGGAAGCCGCAAAATCATTTTCAGAACCTTGTTCTGAATCCTCTGGATGGCTTTCTTCCTCGTCTCGCAGCAGCTAGACCAAATCGGAACTGCATACATGATCGCTGGTCGGAAAACTTGTTTGTAGATGAGCATCTTATTTCGCAGACACAACCGGGATTTCCTGTTGATGAGAGAATAAAGAGATTTAGTGTATTTATTACATTTAGATTGAATATCTTCAATGTGATTTTTAAAAGTAAGATTCCGATCAAGTGTAAGTCCCAAGTACTTCACGTGATCAGACCATTCTAATGAAACCCCATTAAAAGTTATGGAATGATTTTCATTAGGTTTTAAAAAATTTGCTCTTGGCTTATGGGGAAATAAAATAAGTTGAGTTTTGGAAGCGTTAGGATAAATTTTCCACATTTTCAAGTAATTCAAAAAGGAATTTAAATTTTGTTGCAATCTACCGCGTACCACCCGTAAATTTCGACCTTTTGCTGAAAGCAAAGTATCATCAGCAAATAATCTTCTACCTTTTCCTTCTGGTACATCAGGAAGATCAGAAGTAAAAATATTGTATAAAATTGGCCCAAGTATACTGCCCTGAGGGACACCAGCTCTAATGGGTGTCCTTTCAGAGCATGAATTTTGATAGCTTACTTGTAAGGTTCGGCTAGTCAAATAATTTTGAATAATTTTGATGAGATATACAGGAAAATCAAATCGAGCTAATTTAGCTACTAAACCTTTGTGCCAAACACTGTCAAAAGCTTTTTCAATATCAAGAAGAGCAACACCAGTTGAATAACCCTCAGATTTGCTAGCGTTAATCATATTAGTTACACTCAAAAGTTGATGTGTAGTAGAATGTCCATGACGAAAACCAAATTGTTCATCAGGGAAAATAGAATTCTGATTAATGTGAATCATCATTCTATTCAAAATAACTCTCTCAAATAGTTTACTTAAAGATGGAAGCAAACTAATTGGTCGATAACTTGAAGGCTCTGAAGCACTTTTTCCAGGTTTCAAAATTGGAGTTACTTTGGCATTTTTCCATTTATTGGGAAAATAGGCCAAGTGAAAACATTTGTTGAAAATTTTAACTAAAAAATTTAAAGTGCTTTCAGGCAACTTTTTAAGAAGAATATAGAAAATCCCATCTTCCCCTGGAGCTTTCATATTTTTAAATTTTTTGAAAATAAATTTAAGTTCATCAATATTTGTCTCACAAGAACTTTCAAACACATTTTGCTTAGAAAGAATATCATCAAATTCTAGGGAAATTTGAGCATCAATTGGACTTACAACGTTTAAATTAAAATCATGAGCAGACTCAAATTGTTGGGCTAATTTTTGAGCCTTTTCTGAATTAGTTAAAAGAAGTTTATCCCCATCTTTCAAAGTAGGAATTGGCTTCTGGGGCTTTTTCAAAATTTTAGTTAATTTCCAAAATGGCTTTGAGTAGGGTTTTATATCCTCTACTGCTTTAGCAAAATTTTCATTACGAATGAAATTTAAACGACGTTTGATCTCTTTTTGAAGGTCGCAATAAATTAATTTCAAATAAGGATCTCTAGTACGTTGATATTGGCGTCGACGAATGTTTTTCAGTCGTATCAAAAACTGAAGATCATCATCGATCAAAGGTTGATTGAATTTATGTTTAACTTTAGGTATTGAAGCGGCTTTAGCATTGACTATTGCAGTTGTCAAATTTTCTACAGCCAAATCAATATCTTCTATTGAATTCAGTGGAACGTTTACATCTAAATTACGTTCAATAAAATTCATATATCGCTCCCAGTTAGCCTTTTGAAAGTTAAAAGTTGATTTTAAAGGGTTTTCAATGGGACTTTGGGATAAAGAAAATGTTACTGGAAGGTGGTCTGAATCGAGGTCCGCATGAGTAACTAATTGACTACAATGCTCGCCTAAATCCGTTAGAACCAAATCAATTGTGGAGGGATTTCTAATTGAAGAAAAACAAGTATGCCCATTAGGATATTCAACAGTATAATAACCTGCAGAGCAGTCATTAAACAAAATATTCCCATTTGAATTTCGACTTCGAACTTAATGATCCCGCGCCGATCCTCCGGTGCATAGGGCCGTGGTAAAAGACCTCCACTGTTGACGATCCGGAGCCAGCGACTTCACCTGGTCCCAGTCAAGATTCTCGTCGACAGTTCGGATTTCAGCGGCTAGGCTTCGCCGCCACGAGTTTCTGGGCCTGCCTCTTCTTCGATGACCTTCTGGATTCCAGTCAAGCGCCTCTCTGCAAATCTCGTTTTCATCTTTTCGCAGCGTGTGCCCAATCCATCTCCACTTACGTTCCCGAATCTCGATTTCTAGCGCCCTTTGATGACACCGGCGATGTAGTTCCTCATTCGAGATCCAGTTGCCAGGCCACCAAGCGCGGATGATGTTCCGCAGACAGCGGTTTACAAATACTTGCAGTTTTCGCGTCGTCACCGCATATGTGCACCAAGTTTCGCACCCGTACAGCAATACGGATTTGACGTTTGAGTTGAAGATTCGGATTTTTGTTCGTAGAGAGATCTGGCGTGACCGCCAGATGTTTCGGAGACTCGCAAACGCAAATCGGGCCTTTCTGATCCGGGTTTCGATGTCTTTCCTGGTACCACCATCAGGCGTTATCTGGCTACCAAGATACTGGAAGCACTCCACTTTCTCAACTTGTTGCCCAGCTACCATGAAACTGGAGGGATTTCCTGTGTTGATCTCCATTGACTTGGTCTTTCCGACATTGACTTTGAGACCTGCTGCCTTGGAACTTTCGGTGAGGTCGTCGAGTTTGCTCTGCATGTCCGGTTGTGTTTGGGCGAGCAAAACAATATCGTCAGCCAGGTCAAGGTCGTTCAGTTGCTCCATTGTTAAAGGATTCCACGGCAATCCTCGGTTCGGTGCACAGTCGATCGATCCAGTCAGAATCTCATCCATTACGATGAGGAAAAGTAGCGGTGATAAGATACATCCTTGTCTCACTCCAGCAGTTACCGGGATTGGTTCGGACAAGACACCATCGTGCAAGACCTTGCACGAAAATGCCTCGTATTGTGCTTCGATGAGATGGACTAGTTTCTCTGGGACCCCTCGTCGCCTTAGAGCCGCCCAGATGTTTTCATGATTAAGTCGGTCGAATGCTTTTTCGAAATCAACGAACACCAGCAGAAGAGAGTCCTGGAATTCGTTGATTTGTTCCAGTATGATTCGTAGCGTTGTGATGTGGTCCACACATGATCGTCCGGATCGGAATCCAGCTTGTTGCCGTCGGAGTGTAGCGTCGATTTTCTCCTGGATCCTGTTCAGGATCACTTTGCAGAGTACTTTGAGGGTTGTACAGATCAACGTTATGCCTCGCCAGTTACCGCACTCTGTCAGGTCTCCTTTCTTCGGGACCTTTACAAGGATACCCTGCATCCAGTCGGCCGGGAATGTTGCAGTATCCCAGATGTCAGCGAAAAGACGGTGCAACATTTGTGCTGACAGGGCAGGGTCGGCTTTCAGCATTTCAGCAGGGATGCAATCGATCCCAGGTGCTTTGTTGGATTTCATGTTTTTGATTGCCGCTTCTATTTCAGCCAGCGAAGGCGCTTCCGAGTTGACGCCATTTATGCGACTTACTGTTGGCGCTTCAAGCTGCGGGTTCTGTTGGCCATCGCTATTCGTGACTCGGAAGAGTTGTTCGAAGTGCTCAGTCCATCGTTTGAGCTGATCTGTTCGATCGGTCAATAACTGACCTGCTCGGTCTTTCAGCGGCATTCTTGCATTAGTCCTTGCACCACTGAGGCGGCGAGAAATGTCATAAAGTAATCGGATATCTCCATTGGCGGCGGCTCTTTCCCCCTCTTCGGCTAGGGAGTTTGTCCAGGCTCTCTTGTCTCGTCTACAAGCTCGTTTAACTGCCTTTTCCAGCTCCGCATATCGTAAGCGGGCGGCTGCTTTGGCTGACCCGGTACATGCCTGCTCAATTCCGACTTTCGCCTTTCTCCGATCATCGACCATCCTCCAAGTTTCATCCGACATCCAGTCACTTCTTCTTCCACAAACTTTACCGAGAGTACCATGGCTCGTCGTGATAAAGGCATTCTTGATTCCACACCACTGTTCTTCGACTGTTCCGTCTGTCGGCAGCTCCGAGGCTCGGGATTCTAGCTGTTCAACGTATGCCCTTTTCACCTCTGGATTCTCCAACCGGCGGACGTCGTATCGACACCCGACTTTCTCCTCACGCCGTTGGACACGCGCAACTCTCAGTCGTATCTCGCCAAGGACGAGGTGATGGTCAGATGCAATGTCTGCGCTTCGCTTGTTGCGGACATCAAGAAGGCTCCTTCTCCATTTTCGGCTGATGCAGATGTGGTCAATTTGATTTTCTGTTCGGCCATCTCGGGATACCCAAGTGACCTTATGTGCTGGTCGATGGGGGAAGAGCGATCCACCGATCACCATGTTGTTGTTGCCACAAAATTCTACAAACAGCTCTCCGTTTTCGCTCATCTGTCCTAGGCCATGGCGCCCCATGATGCGCTCAAGGTCTTGATTGTCGGAGCCAATCTTTGCGTTGAAGTCGCCCAAATGGATTTGAATGTCACCCTTCGGAATTCTCTCTACCACGCTGTTCAGTTGACTGTAAAACTGCTCTTTCTCCTGCAAATCGGCAACGTCAGTTGGCGCATAACACTGGACCATTGTAAGGTTTCTAACCCGTGTTCTAAATCTGGCTACGATTATTCTTTCGTTTATCGGTTCCCATCTAATGAGGGCCGCGTAGGCCTGCGGGCTTAACAGGAAACCAACTCCTCGTTCCCGAGTAGCATGTTCTCCTCGTATGCCAGAGTAAAGCAGGACTTGCCCGGATTGTGTCTTGTGTTCTCCAGTATTAGGCCAACGGACTTCGCTCAGTCCCAGAATTTCAAGCTTGAGGCGGCTAGTCTCTCTAGCAAGTTGTTCCAGTTTGCCTTGTTGGGCAAGGGTTAAAACATTCCAAGTTCCAATTCGTGTCCGTGTTTTCATGCTAAAAGTCGTCGCCAAAGTTCCAGATCGGTCATTTCTTTCGGATTCCGTAACAAGTTATGAATCGGGAGCAGTAGGTTGTTAGCCTAAAGTCCCTATCCCGCGATGGGGCTGCCATCTTGGACTTAGCTGGCGGGAGCCGCATTTCATAAATTCAGCCGCTTGCTGCAAGACAGACGCTGTTTGAGCCGCCCCTGACCTGGAGAACAGACGCTCGGTTGTTGTTGCACGCCGCCCCTGACCTGGGGAACAGACGCGTGCGGCCACCTTCTCAGTCTGCATGCGACCAAAGCATCCACCGGGGTTGGGTACCCGATCTCCGCTTAGGTTACTCGCACCCCAGCCGGCACCGCGGGGAGGTAGAGATAGGAGTTGTGAATAAGAGGTGATATGACCACTATGGGGTCTCGTGTTGCACATTATCCACCGTTTACCAGCCAATAATGAATTTGATGAAATATTATTCCAAGATCGGTGTTTTGCATTAAAGTCACCAATAATAAAAAATTTAGTCTTATTTCTGGTGAGTTTTTGCAAATCTCCCCTCAAAAAATTTTTCTGTTCGCCGCTGCATTGAAAAGGCAAATATGCGGCAACAATTATAATTTTCCCCATAGAAGTTTCTAATTCAATTCCAATTGTTTCTAAGACTTTTGTATTGAAAGAAGGAAGAAGTCTAAATTTGAGACGACTATTGATGACAATAGCTACACCCCCACCTTGTCGATCAAGTCGATCATTTCGTAAAATTTTAAAGAAAGCATTGCTTTTCAAGTTATTGTCTGGCTTTAAAAAAGTTTCAGTGATGGCAGCAATATGTATGTTTTGAGTTTTCAAAAATAAAAAGAACTCGTCTTGGTTAGCCAGCAAAGATCTAGCGTTCCAATTCATAATATTTAAACATCTATTTGGATCCATGAGGGAATCGTAAAGTCATAATAATTTTGTTAGCATAATTAAAAGAAGTTTGGAAAGCTTCAAACATTGAATTTGCTTTCAACATAAGTTGCATCATTTCCATTAAATTTTGATGCAAAAATTTTAATTTTTCCTCAGTAATCTCACCCAAATCAACAAAATTGTTAGGATCAGAAAATGAAGGAGAAGAAAAAGTATTTGAATTTCGGGGATTTTCCCAAGCCTTCGCGTGAACGTTGAGACTTGGTTTTTTTCCCATTTTTATTAGTTAAACCTGAAGAGGGCAACCCATTTTCAACCACCTCTGAGAACGATAAACAACGAGTCTGTGGCGCAGAATCAGCCCAGGTAACATTAAAATCACTTCGGGTATTACCCAGCCGTGATTCCAATGTAGGCCGAGGCTGACTGCGAACAGGCAGGTTGTTTGCCGGTCTGACGTGTGAAGACGAAACAGAGGAAGGAGGAGAAGAAACTTTTCTGGAAACTTTGGGATTTTTCCTAGAAGCAACAATTTTTGCCCTAACGGGACATTCTAGAGAATTCGAGGAATGATTACCTGCGCAATTCGCACACTTAAAAAATTCTGTTTTTGGCTTATCACCACCAAAAAGGCATTTAGATTTTTCATGATCGAATGAGCCGCAAAACATGCATCTGGCATTCATTCTACAATTTTTAGTGCCATGACAAAAAGCTTGACAACGACGACATTGCGTAATATTTTGTAAAAAATTGGTATGGGATTTACGAAAAGGTTCAAATTTTACTCGACAATGAAACATAAGACGAGCCTTTTCCAAAATTTGCAAATTATTGACCTGATCCTTTTTAAAATGGATCAAATAAAGTTCAGGAGCAAAACCAACACTACTGGTATTATTCGTGTTGGTTCTTTTCCTCATTTGAATTACTTGAATTGGAGAAAAACCTAACAAAGAATTTAATTCAGCTGTGATCTCATCCGGTGTCTGATCGCCGGTGAGACCACGAAGAACAACTTTAAATGGACGATCACTTCTAGTGTCGTACGTAAAAAATTGGTGTTTTTTATTATTCAAATAATTTAAAATTTTTTGAAAATCATTAAAAGATTCCGCCAATATACGAGCAGTTCCCCTTCGACCGATCTGAAAAGAAATCTTCACATCCTTAACGGAAGTGACGATTTCTTTTCGAAAGGCATTGAAGTCAGGAATCGTGACCGTTATTGGTGGAATCTTTTCGTTTTTAAGAGTATAAGAAGAAGAAGGTTTCTTAGTACTCTTATCAGAATTAAATATGAATATTTCCTCATCACCGATGTTATGAAGGACATCGAATGAGTTGGAAATTTCAACTTTTTTGGGCGATGGACCTGAATTAGTTTCGGCAATACGCTTTCTACCAGCCCTTGAGCCAGCCGATGACTTCCCCATGCTGGAAAGAAAAGAGAAAATATGAATAAAAGAAAATGAAAATAATTTTAGCACTGAAAAGTGCTGATTGAAAAACAGGTAAGGAAAAAAAAAATAAATAATGTAAAATGTTCCTGCAGGTACACAGCAACGATACGATGCTCCGGCGTACGTGTTGACGGCTCAACGGTACAGATGGAAGTGAACTATCTGAATTAACTCTTCAATCGTCTTCAAATCGTTTATGGCTGGTAAATGGTGGATAATGTGCAACACGAGACCCCATAGTGGTCATGTCACCTCTCCTATCTCTACCTCCCCGTGGTACCGGCTGGGATGCGAGTAACCTAAGCGGAGATCGGGTACCCAACCCCGGTGGATGCTTTGGTCGCATGCAGACTGAGAAGGTGGCCGCACGCGTCTGTTGCCCAGGTTAGGGGCGGCGTGCAACAACAACTGAGCGTCTGTTCTCCAGGTCAGGGGCGGCTCAAACAGCGTCTGTCTTGCAGCAAGCGGCTGAATTTATGAAATGCGGCTCCCGGCAGCTAAGACCAGATGGCAGCCCCATCGGGGGATAGGGGCTTTAGGCCAACAACCTACTGCTCCCGATTCATAAAATTATTACAGAATCCGAAAGAAATGGCCGACCTTGAACTTTGGCGACGACTTTTAGCATAAAAACACGGACACGAATTGGAATTTGGAACGTTTTAACCCTTGCCCAACAAGGCAAGCTGGCTCAACTTGCTAGAGAAGCTAGCCGCCTCAAGCTTGAAATTTAAACAAATTTAAAAAAAATTAATTCTGGAGAACACAAGACACAATCCGGGCAAGTCCTGCTTTACTCTGGCATACGAGGAGAACATGCTACTCGGGAACGAGGAGTTGGTTTCCTGTTAAGCCCGCAGGCCTACGCGGCCCTCATTAGATGGGAACCGATAAACGAAAGAATAATCGTAGCCAGATTTAGAACACGGGCTAGAAACCTTACAATGGTCCAGTGTTATGCGCCAACTGACGTTGCCGACTTGCAGGAGAAAGATCAGTTTTACAGTCAACTGAACAGCGTGGTAGAGAAAATTCCGAAGGGTGACATTCAAATCCATTTGGGCGATTGTATCCCTGCTGAAATGCTGAAAGCCGACCCTGCCCTGTCAGCACAAATGTTGCACCGTCATTTCGCTGACATCTGGGATACTGCAACATTCCCGGCCGACTGGATGCAGGGTATCCTCGTTAAGGTCCCGAAGAAAGGAGACCTGACAGAGTGCGGTAACTGGCGAGGCATAACGTTGATCTCAAAGTACCCTGCAAAGTGATCCTGAACAGGATCCAGGAGAAAATCGACGCTACACTCCGACGGCAACAAGCTGGATTCCGATCCGGACGATCATGTGTGAACCACATCACAACGCTACGAATAATACTGGAACAAATCAACGAATTCCAGGACTCTCTTCTGCTGGTTTTCGTTGATTTCGAAAAAGCATTCGACCGACTTAACCATGAAAACATCTGGGCGCCTCTAAGGCGACAAGGGGTCCCAGAAAAACTAGTCCATCTCATCGAAGCACAATACGAGGCATTTTCGTGCAAGGTCTTTCACGATGGTGTCTTGTCCGAACCAATCCCGGAAACTGCTGGAGTGAGACAAGGATGTATCTTATCACCGCTACTTTTCATCATCGTTATGGATGAGATTCTGACTGCATCGATTGACTGTGCACCGAACCGAGGATTGCCGTGGAATCCTTCAACAATGAAGCAATTGAACGACCTTGACCTGGCTGACGATATTGTTTTGCTCGCCCAAACACAACCGGATATGCAGAGAAAACTCGACGATTTCACCGAAAGTTCCAAGGCAGCAGGTCTCAAAGTCAATGTCGGAAAGACCAAGTCGATGGAGATCAACACAGCAAATCCCTCCAGTTTCATGGTAGCTGGGCAACAAGTTGAGAAAGTGGAGTGCTTCCAGTATCTTGGTAGCCAGATAACGCCTGATGGTGGTACCAGGAAAGACATAGAAATCTGGATCAGAAAGGCCCGATTTGCGTTTGCGAGTCTCCGAAACATCTGGCGGTCACGCCAGATCTCTCTACGAACAAAAATCCGAATCTTCAATTCAAAGGTCAAATCCATATTGCTGTACGGGTGCGAAACTTGGTGCACATATGCGGTGACGATGCGAAAACTGCAAGTGTTTGTGAACCGCTGCCTGCGGAATATCATCCGCGCTTGGTGGCCTGGCAACTGGATCTCAAATGAGGAACTACATCGCCGGTGTCATCAAAGGGCGCTAGAAATCGAGATTCGGGAACGTAAGTGGAGATGGATTGGGCACACGCTGCGGAAGATGAAAACGAGATTTGCAGAGAGGCGCTAGATTGGAATCCAGAAGGTCATCGAAGAAGAGGCAGACCCAGAAACTCGTGGCGGCGAAGCCAAGCCGCTTAAATCCGAACTGTCGACGAGAACCTTGACCAGGTGAAGACGCTGGCTCCGGATCGTCTACAGTGGAGGTCTTTTACCACGGCCCTATGCACCGGAGGATCGGCGCGGGATCATTAAGTAAGTAAGTAAGTCTCCTTTAACTTTCAAAACATCATAATTTTTTAAGTCCCACGAAAACGCTTCAGGTTCATCTACGGGTTCATGTATCGCTTTAACTTTTTCAGCATATAAACTTGAAGTAGCACGCTGTCAGAAAATACAAATGACGGCTCTGCAACTTTTTTCAAAAAAGATATGTTAAAAATAAGGAAAAGAAATCAAGTATCCCCATCCTCTCCTATGTATGGATGTACAATACGACCTTACGACCTCAAATTAATATGAATCTCTGACAACAGTTATCTCCAAATTTTCTACATATAATTTTCATTGATGATAGTTGATATGACTATATTTGAAAATTTCATTATTCTGGGTGCAAAGCATAGGCCCAATATCAGCCTTCAATATCATCAACTTCATCTTTTTTTGGTTGTAATTTTGTTTCTTATAAAGAGAAATAAAAATTTACAATTAAGGGAGACAAAATATCCGCCCCTGACCTAACTATCGACGGTCTAGAAATTTATTGTTTATGTTTCACGGGCATATTACAAATAAGCCCACGTTTTTGTGCTGATAGTTTCCCCATATTCAAACTTTTGGTATCGGAAACGAACCAGATATGACCATCATGAGCTTAATTCGAAAATGGAGCTTTTATTTATCACAGTTTCGTAGCGTTCGGTAGAAATTTTCAATTTCTTTTCAAATATCTTTTCAAAATTTGGATGAACTTAGAAATTGATTTGCAGGTTGAGTTGCAAAATACGAAATTCTTAATCTGCTCACAGCCGTTGTAGCTTTCAAACAGAAAATCTTCGGAAAAAAACGATTTTTCCCGGAATTCACTTAAGAGTAGTTTCGAGAACATTGAGAGCTATTAAGGCTGTTGATTATTACTGTTACTTTTCTTTTTGAGTATTACGCGCTCAAAGTAGAGGTGCCCATGAGGAGATGCTCAGCCCGCAGGAAGCCGTTCCGGACGATGATTTCGATCGATTTCCTGTGCTCTCTTGGCACTATTTCAGGCCCCGTCCTACGTATGAAGCACGGAAAGAGTCCTCGTGAAACGTCCCTTTACGCACTTTCACTCACATACATGGAAGGGACAGTCACATACAGTTGGATGCACACATATGTATGTATTTAGGTAGGTACTGAATGTCGTCAGACTTTCCTGCTTGGCTGATATGCGAAATCAGATAGGCTGTTTCCTGTCGGGTTATTTGCAGATTTCTCTTCTTCTCGATGATGTTGCGACAGTTAAGCAAGAGAAAGGAAAAAAAAGCAGCATGAACTTAACAAAATACGACCATCAAACCAAATCGACAAACCGACTGGCAGTGTGGCAAATGGCACTCATCCATTATGCAGACATAAAATTGCCAAAGCAGACACAAAACCTAATGATTATTTAAATACTGAATGAAGTGCATGGATATAAAGCGTGCCAGAAGACGGTGGAAATGGTTTTTGGGTAAGTTTCAGATCAGACATCTTATGGTATAGGAAAAAAAGGGAAATAAAACCTAAGTCACAGTTGATGTTAAGTGCTAGGTGAAGATTTTTTTGACCTCCGGCCAAAATTTTCAGATTGAAACAGAAGCGAATTTTGTGGGATTCCTTGGCAAGACAATATTGAACGACCACTTTCTAAGCTGACTGAAATTAAACCACTTGACGCGTTTGGTTACATTGCGAACCGTGCAAGAAAATCTGAAAAATCATAAAAGTACCCGAAAATCTGGTTCTTGTTGTTATGATCCTCCATTATCATTAAGGAAATATAGGTCATGTCAGCTTGAGACATGGTGACAAAAATTCAACCCGCTGTTGGGCTGCTGCCTGCCATATCCGAGAAATTTGGCTCGTGTGTCATCAACCCTGGAATGATTACTTTCTGGCTGATAAATTATTCAGTGCCTATACTCGAAACCGCAACAAAAAATTACGAAACCCAAACTCAGTTTGACAAGTTTCATGCGTTGTGTACAAAATAAAAAAAACTCTGCCTTATATTTGTGTTCAGTTGAAACTTTTAAGGTTGGAAAGATTTTTTTACTGACTTAGATTCTAGGGAAAATTTAACTTTGCCTAATCTCTGAGTTTTATTTGTTGATATTCGTATAACACATTTGCTGTTGAATTTTTTTCATGTTTGATCATTTATACGTATGTTTGTCGCAATTTTTTACAAAAAAATTAAAGTATCAAACAGTTGAAGCTGAATGTTCGATTCAATGGTCATGCTCAGGGAGAAAGGATTCCTACGTTCCATTTATCCCTCAGGAATTTCTTCGTTTCGGACTAACGTACCCTGTATGTATGCAAAACACGCTGAGGCATATAAAGTAAAAAAAATCGAAATATGAATTCCACGAGCTGCAAGCAGCTGACTCACCACAGAAAAACAGACATGACAAATGGGAAAAAAATTAAAATTTCGTTTGCAATACTCATGTCAGCATATGACTAATACATATTTTTCCTTCGCTGCAAGAATGTTAATTTGCTTTGCTATCCAATCTGCTTGTCGATGGATTAAACATAACCAAGCTACAGTTCCGGAAAATATGGAGAAGAAAAAAATTAATTCGCTGACAGCGTAAGTTAAGATACCTGGTGCAAAATTTCAACGAAATCTGAGAGAAACTAAATCATATTTCAGCCTTCCCACTGCCAATTTGGTATGTGGGAAAACGAAAGCAAAACAAAACAAGAGGAACAACTCTACCTACATCCATAAGTATCTGCATATGGAAAAAGTTTGCTCATATACTGTGGGGCAAATTTTACAATCCACCATTTGGGCGGCGGAACAAATTAGACTTACCTCTAACCGTACAAGGAAAATTGCTCCGGGAAGGCACTCATAAATACAATCGTGTGTAGCAGAAGGAGATACATTTCCTTGATTAGTCTGCTCTGGTTAACCTTTTTTTTTGGTTTATGCAGAAGTCAGTATCTTAACAGACGTCCAGAGCTTATTCAAAGTTCATTTAGCTTATGCTTTGATTAAATGTTGAGAAAACCTACAGTACTATGAATTTATTGCTACACATTTTTCAATGTTGATTCAGTTAAGTTTCATTATTTCAAAACCATTTAAAAACGTGTTTTTACCACGAACAAGTTAGAAGACATTTGTTTTTTTTTACTACACAGAAAAAATTTTGACTATTACGTGTCACTGAAACTGCAACCTTTAAAATGAATCAATCTGTAACTAACCAAACCTGTAATTTTAAATAGTTTTCCTTTAAAGTTAACGAAGATTCATTTATTATTACAGCAGATGTCCTGTAAACAAGTTGTAGGGGAGATGGGGGCATAATGGCCACCTTAAGGAAAACGGTTATTTAACCATAGAAAATAGCTATAATATGGAGGTTACATTATTGTTTCGTGTTCAGACACTTAAAAAGCCTATTCCCTAACGGGCTGAAACGTGAAAAACTAGATGAAAACGTTAAAAAATGCATTTTAAAAAATTTTGCCAAAAGCTGAAAACCAGCCACTGTGGAGGCATAATGAGAACCCCCCCTGAGGCAGTATGAGCACCATTAATCAGAGCAAGATGTACGTTTTTGCCGGGGAATCTAGCAGCGAATTCAATTCGTTGAAGTCAGGTGAGTCGTAGATTCATCAAACAAAGCAATAACTAAATAATCGAGGTCTGTTTGTAGAATACAAACAATTCACGCACGCTCATACATTAAGTGCTTTGTTCGGAGGATGATGCTACTAGCCGTATAATGTAACAATAAAAAAATCGATCATGAATTGTGAATGGAAAAAATCACCTCGAACAGAAATCTAACTCTAGTCTTTTGATTACCTCTCCGACACCTTACCAATAGGCTAAATTGTCGGATGAAAACTAGTCAAGGTGTGGCGCTATAAATCAATTTTAATTCGCTGCTAGATTCTACGGCAGAAAATGCTCATTATGCCTCGATAATATGGTGCTCTATATGCCCCTAGTGAACAAATTTAAGTAAAAACGTGTTTTAAAATTGATAAAAGTGAAAAATCAAAATATTTATGATGGTAAAAATTGAGAAACAATGTGTACATCATGTTGCAGTGCGTACATTATAGATCAAGGTTATTTTAAGATCATAAGAGCTTATTTCGTGGTGCTCAAAAATTATAATATTTTCGTAACTTGAGAACCAAGCTAGTTTTTTTTAAATAGCTCTGTAAAGATGATAAGGAGATTCCTTTTTTTGTGAAAAATTAATACTATAGGAAGTACGAAACAAATCCTCATGAAAATTTATTTAAGAAAATACGCACTTTCGTAGTTCTCATTATGCCTCGGGTGCTCGTTATGCCCTCATCTCCCCTACACTAAAAATCAAATGTCACGAAATTTGATTTTCGACCTGTAAAATTACGGTAAATGTCCTGCTCCTTTTTGTTACAGGACATGCAAGTGCAAGTGCAAGTGTATCAGTTTTTTTAGAACCAGAACCTCCGTGGCCTTCGAATACGCTTTTGGTGGCACTCCGCTTGAAAGAGTTGTCACCATTAAGGATCTAGGAGTAACCTTTGATCAGAAGCTATCGTTTAATCAGCATATCGCGACAACAACAGCTAAAGCCTTCGCTATGTTTGGATTCCTGCGAAGAAATACTTTAAGCTTCGAGGACCCATATGCTCTCAAGACAGTGTTCTGCTCTTTAGTGCGAAGTGTCTTAGAATATGCGGCACCAGTTTGGGCACCCTACCACTCTGTTCATATCGAACGGATCGAACGAGTTCAGAAAAAATTTCTTCGTTATGCTCTGCGTCGACTGCCCTGGCGAGACCCCGTAAGGCTACCGCCTTACTTACAAAGATGCGCTCTTCTGTCTATATCGACTCTGAGTCAAAGAAGAACATATTTGCAAAGAATGTTTGTATACAATATCCTGACAAACACTGTTGACTGTCCACAATTGCTCCAAAGCTTGAGTTTACACGCCCCAGCACGCCGTTTGCGCAACCAAACCACCTTTTGGCTACCTAGAAGCAGAACAGTTTTTGGACAAAACCACCCGCTTAATCGATGTTGTCAAGTCTTCAACGATGTGTCACACTTGTTTGACTTCAATGTATCCAAATCAATGTTTAAATGTGCCATTCGTGACGTTCCCTAGCATTAACATAACTTTAATTTAATCATAAGTTAATTTTAATACTCGGTCTGTATGACGGCAGTCAAAGACTTAAATAAATAAATAAATAAATAGACCTCTGACCCAAAATTTCAAACCTGAAATCAATAACCTTAAAACTCCCATGCGCAAATTTCCATCTCCATCTAAAGTATTTTAGCGTTAATATCGCCAATATGTAAATAGCCAATATGGACGACTCCTTTAGCCGAACACTGACCCTGAATTTAATGCCATATTCGTTTTCATCTGGTGGAAAGATGGTAGTGCACCAACTGCTGTCATCTTCATATAAAAAAAACGCTTTGACAGCACTTGGTGCACTACCGGTGCACCACCAGGATGAAAACGAATATGGCATAAGACCTGGAATCGTTTGCTCGTCCCTCAAAACACTTATGTGCAAATTTTTATCATAAACCGATGTATATAATTAATATATTGGATCGTAATACTCCAACAAATTTGAATTCAACAACATATGTTTGCTATTATTGAAAACAGAATCACATTCTTTACTCCAAACAAATCTAGAATTTTTCTTCAGCAAACAGTACAAAGGATTAAGATGTGAAGATATGTAAGTTTGGAACAAAACCACAATAATAATTCATCAGTCCTAAAAAAACGCCTTAAGCTCAGTTACATTGCTAGGAGCTTTCGCTTTACGAATTGTTTCAAATTTATCAGGACTCGGAAACAAAACTTTATCTGTTAATACATGCCCTATATTTAAATAAGGCAAACTAGAAACGAAAAATTTGCTAGACACGTAAAACACATCAAATATATGCTTGTTGTGTTCAAATATGAGCTCGTGGAGAAAATGGCGCCAACACCAATTTGTTGCACTTAGCTCAAGCTTCAATGTACTTTATTAGTTTTAAAAATCCACTTGCACGTTTTTGCAATAAACGCTCGTGAAATTGAGTAAAAATTAAACTTAAAGTTGAAATAAGTTGGCTAGGAAACGACGTAGAATGTTGAAATCTTATGCAAAAGGTGTGATTTGAATGCCCTAACAATGAACATCTTATCCATGTAAATCCTCATCTAACTATAGTTAAGTTTAAAATACTAAGTTTTAAATAACTTTTAAAATAAAACTTTTAAAACTCTGCCCTGAAAAGAGGTAGAGTTTTAATGTATTCCACAAAGTTTCATATTTCCACGTATTCTACAACTTTGTAGCACTGACCATACTGACTGGACACTCGATTTCGTTTTCTGGATAATTTTTCCAGAAAAAAAACAAAAAAAATCATTTTTCCAACAGTACGCAATGTCGATTCCAGAGTGCGCATCGATCGATTTGAAGAAATGCTATCCCAGTTAGGAAATGCCACCCAACTTTAAAAATAAAACACGCAATTTCTACGATAAAATCGGGCTAAACAGGACCATTTTTCCTACAGGGCATTTTTTGTCAAATTTTTCAGGTTCGCCACCTGCCGTCGGTATTGCGAACCTGCAAAAGCTGACAACAAAAAATTAGACAGAAAATGGTTGAATTTTTGTTCTAAGAGTCAAGTCAGTGTGGTCAGTGTTTGTAGTATAAAATAAAGCTCCATCTATAGAAATAAAAAAGTTAGAATTTTCATTTTTTTTATAGTGGACTTAGACTAACTTTTTATACTTTCAAGCTATGAAGCATGTTGGAAGAAGCAAATGTTCTCAAGACACTTAAGACATAAGGTGAAAGACAGAGGCGCTAGGAAAAAAGTTCCACTTTTAGCCATTTCGGACCACTGTGCACTGGTTTCAGAACTCCGTCTCTCTCTAAACAATCAATATGATCAATAACTTGTTCCTTGTTCCTTGAACAAGGTAAATTTTTTATCACTAAAGTATTGGATTGTAATCAATTAATATTTTTCAATTTCTACAGGATCGTAAAAACATAAGTGCGCCGTTAAACCACCCGGAATCATATTTATTTTGTTATAGAGTAAAGTGGGGCAAAAGTACGCAGGCGGAAAGAGTACGCACTAGGCTTTTACAGTAAACGACAACACTGTACCGGTTTGACAGGTCATCGAGTCAGCTGATCATACGTGTTTTTGTTTGTGGTTTGGTTCGCGCACGTCGGAGAAATGAGTTAAGTTTTAGTTTTTCCAATTTTTATGTAATTTTATACGTATTTGGAAACATTATTACGCTTCATGGAAATTCGCTAATCAAATCAGCATTCGTGACAAAGGACACATTATTAATATAGATTAAATCTGTGGAACACTAATGCCAGGATATGATCGGTATATTTAGCTCTTTTAGCTTTTTTCACAAATGGTCGTAGAGGGCAAGAGTACGCAGGTTTGGTGGGGCAAGAGTTAAGTACGCGTTGGTTTCTTCGTCTTTTTGATAGCATTTGGAAAGCTAACCCAAAAAATAATCATGTTTTCAATAATCAGGACGTACAAAAGGAAAACCAGCCGGAAGATTTGCTCTCCGGAGATGCTGGGAAACGCCAGGCAGCGGTTGAAGGTCGGAGAATCGAAGCGCCGGATTGCTGAAAGCCTATTTACGAAACAGCAGGTCGAACCGAAGCGTTGTGAAACTCCCGATCCACTGCCTTCAACTTCCGGGCGAGTGGAATCCATTGATTATGAAGAACCACCCAAGCAACCAGAATTCCCTTAAAAAGGTTCCATAGAAGCTTAATCAGCTCTCGTTTGTGTCTGAAGAGAATGCTAATCAGCCCAAAATTTAAGTTCTTAAAGCTACTTTCAAGTTCGTTTAGGGGGCTGTAGAGAACGCTATTCAGCTTCTAAGAGAATGTCAAGAAACTTCTATGCGCCGAAAAAAAAAATCCAATTGACAGATTGCTCTGACAACCACATGTCAGATTGCTAGGTTGCCGGTCTATCATGGTCTATCTCATTGATTTTAATTATATTGTTTTGATTACAAAAGCTGCTTACACGCCTAGAGAATTGAACCGCTGCTCTCTAGGTTGCAATGAAACTCGCCAGCCTCTCGACCAATCCAGCAATAGCTAATTGCCACTGTAATGATTAGTATTTAAACTTAATGTCATTTGAGATGATTGAGTGGGTTGGTCAATAGAAGGTACCTTATTTCGTTCAAAGGACTTTCAGTACACAATATGAATCATAACAAAAATTCGCATCATCAAAAATTTATTCGAATATCTTATTTAACATTTATAAGAAAAATTCGAAAAAATCTTGAATTCCATTCGTAAATATCAGTACAGATATAAACAAAACAAATACCATGACAAGAAATTGACAGACATTTTTGACATGTCGCTTAGAATTCCCATATAGGTTCTTTAACACACCTTCAAGTATCTTAATGGTGCGCTTTAGAATGTTACGCGAACGTTATCGACCTTCTTGAAAATCATTTTTGACATGTCGCTTAGAATTCCCATATAGGTTCTTTAAAACACCTTCAAGTATCTTAATGGTGCGCTTTAGAATGTTACGCGAACGTTATCGACCTTCTTGAAAATCATTTTTGACATGTCGCTTAGATTTCCCATATAGGTTCTTTAAAACACCTTCAAGTATCTTAATGGTGCGTTTTGGAATGTAACGCGAACGTTATCGACCTTCTTGAAAGAAGTTCCATTAAAAGCGCTTAGAAGTTCCGTTATCGATAGTTTAACCTTTCAAAGGGCGATGGAAGTTCCTGAGTAATTTTTACGCGACAAGAGTCACCTGAAGTTCCCGTAATACATTTTTTCATCCAAATGTGAACTTCGGAGTTCGGAGTTAAGTAAAAACGCGACTTTTGGTTGCTTGGGCACTGAATCTTTCGAAACGATCATATGTGACTCCTACAGAAATTCGACCACTTTCGAAGCGGACCCTCAACAAAGACGGAAGAAAGGCCAAAAGTCTGAAATCATCACGAGCACTCCCCTCCAAGCAAAAATTGGAATCCAATCTTCAACAGAAAAAGGCAAAACCGCCGGCGAAACGTAAACTTGCAACTGAGACAGACACTGCAAAAGGAACCAACACGACAATGAAGTAAAAGCCTCCTAAAGGCTCTGAGGCTCCAAAAGGAGCAAAGAGACCACGAAAGGCAAAGCCTGCCTAAAGCTCTTTTACCTCTGCATTTTTTTTTTCTTCGATTTGATTTAAAGTCTTTAACCAATGGAAAATGAATTCACTGTTTTATTTTAACTATTGTTTATGAAATAAAAGTTTTGTTTTGTTTAATAAACGATTATAATGATTCAAGACCTCACTTACACCGGACCAGAATGGAATACAATGAGCTTATTTTATGCGTACTCTTGCCCCACCTCATGCGTACTCTTGCCCCACTGGTGGGGTAAGAGTACGCTTTGGTAGTTTTTGAAAAATATAATTTTTTATCAATGTTTACAAACGTTATCAAAACTTTTTGCGTCATACAATCAAGGTGAAGAGCATTACTTTCATTTGGTTTAATTACTATGATCAATACTTTTTTCTTTGAAGAGATACAATAAGTACACAACTAAGTGCGTACTCTTGCCCCACTTTACTCTACAGTGATATCCAGTGATAGTGATTAAAGTATTTGTAGTGATTAATTGGAAAATAAAATCAAAGATATGTTTTTTCTAAATTTTCTTATTATTATTGATAAAACCAACTAAGGGAACATTCATAAATGAAGTAGCATTTGAGTGGGAGGGGGGGAGTTTGACTTTGTGTGACGATGTGTGACGAGAGGGGGGGTAGGGGTTCAAGTAAAGCTACGTAGCTTTAATTAATTTTCGAAAAAAAAAATCCAAATTGAGAAAAATTATGCCTAATTCAATCCAGTCTGAACATGTAGCTTTTGACCACCACTGCCCGACTGTTTTCAAGCCTATCGAGGAGCGTACATGCAAGAAATTATTATTTATATTTTGCTTCAAATGTTCTCCAAAAGAAGCATAGCAAAATCCATAAGGCCCCAGCCTCGGATAGAAAGATTCGTCCAAAGCGAATTGTAGGCAAAAGAGGACACGAAGTGCTGATCATCACTCCGGAGGACGATAGAGAGTGAGTGGAGGCAGCTGACATCGCAGATGCAATTATTCCAGCCGAACAGACGATGGAGGAAAGCTGCCCAACGATTTCATTAGAATCCCGAATTGAGATAATTTGGATCGACGCAACTGATTAAATACTTACTAGCTATCCTGATTGTTGAAAGGTAGCTTGATTTTTTGATATACTTTTTTAAACTTCCATTTATAACTTCTTTATCTTTTTTTTGTTATTTTGTGTATTATTCTTGCAAAATGCTGATAAAATTAAAGGTAATAATTAAAAACCGATTTTTAAAAATGGGGGGGGGGGGGTTATTAAAGCTACGTTATTATCTAGGTGGGGTCTATGACTTTGTGACGAAATGCTAAGAGGGGGGAGGGGAGGGTAGAAAAAATAAAGCTACGTCATTTATGGATGTTCCCTAAAAGGGAAAGAAAAATTGAAATCGATCAACATTTCACAGAGCTTCCACTGTCACATCGAGTTGAACTCACTAGGAATTCACGTAAGTTGTAGATGATTTTCATCATACATCAATTCCTATATGGAGTTTTTCACGTAGCCGCTACGTGTAGATTATTTTGCGTGCACTCCAATTGGTCAAGATATTGAGCAAAAGGAATACTCCCCGGAACATACGGTTCGACGTTGTTGGCCAAAGGCATCGTGTCGTTGATAATGATGAACTGAACCCCAAAAGTGATGAAGCACAATAAACTTATCAACTTGATAAGTCGTTGCGAAACAATGCGAGACAAAGCAGCAAACCGTAACGTCTCTGCTATAATTTTGATAAGCACACTTGTACCACAGACAAACTTGTACTTTTGATCACCAAACGACGCTAGTAAGAATTGCGCCAAACCGAATACTAAGGCTATGAAACAAAATGGAGATTGATACAGTATTGAAATTTAGCAAACTACGGCAAACTGATGCTCTAAAAAGGCCGCCTTTTTTATCAAATCACCGAAACACCGACTTATAATTATTTTGTTATAAGAAACTATGATTCACGAATTTCGAAGGCTCATTCCACCATCATAAAACTGCGATCAAACATACGAACACCAAACCTGAGGTATTCCTAATCTGGATAGTAAAAATCACTTAATAAACACTTTTTCTTTTAAAGCACATACTTTTGGTAGAAATTTAAAAAACAAATTACTGTATCAAACTAAACTTTTGAGAAGTAAAAATCTTCACCTCATCGCCACTATTATATTAAGGTTTTCCTTTTAATCAATAAAAAGACCAATTAGCTTGTGTTCTTAGGTACGCTAAAAAGACTTCTGAGCCCAGCTCTTTTTTATTCGTTCATCAAAGCCAGTTGGGGAACTCATAGGGTTACCACAATAATAACACCAATATCTTTAAAATAATATTTGTCTTGTATGAACGACCCCTTCTAAAAGGGATCATCAGATAACCTTAAAACATATTTCATCATTTCTGGTCCCAATAAGCATCCGTGCCAAATTTAAGCTCTCTATGTCTTGAGACGGCTGAGCCTATAGAGCAGTGAACTTCAAAGTAATCCCTACCGACTCCTGGAGCGTTTAGAGCCTTCAAGAGGTCTGTGAAAGAGCTCAGAACTACGCATTTTTTCTGTATCTCTACTCTATACAAACTTGTATGAAAATACTCCTAGAGGGCCGGTTTGCTCTAAAATATCGACCCAGACAACCAGAAGTCGTATTGTCTTTTACAGATTACATCGTATAGAATGTTATTTAAACTCTTTTTCGTATATCTTCACCTACAATGTGCGGTCCATGCATATTCTTTATCGTATTTAAAAGCATTGCATGATTTTATTACGACAAGAAGTATTTATGTACATATGAACTCGACCTTTGTGTACGACAATTCGCAAAAAATCCGTGAAACGACCGATATACGGTGATCAGCCGTGATTGAGAGATTTTGTCGTGCTATGCATAAAATAATTCGAAATAAAAAACGTATATCACTGCATTGATTCGTAATAATGTGCATGCAATCGTATACCTTTGCAAATTAATTGGCATGTCTGATTTTCGTAAAACGTATTTGCTGGCAATCGTAAAAGAATACAAAATAGTTAAATAAAATCGTTTATGATAATGGGACATCGATGATTGGAATCGTATTAAAGGAGGCTTCAAAATGTTGGTCTATTTTTAGATCATCGATGACGTGTTCTACGATTTAAAAGATTTAAGTTATAGAAATATACGATTTGTTTTTGGTTTAATGCCTTTGAAGCAAATCCCCTTGAATTTATATATTCGTCAGGAATCGTCAGGGGATCAAGTCCAGGCGCCAACAATAAATTCATGAACGTGGAAAAAAATCAGCAATCAGGAAAATAATAAATGTGTACGATATAAACTTGAATTTGACAGCAAAAAAAAACCCATTTCTTTGAAACAATCTTATTTTTATTATTTTTTGGGGATGAATTGGTTTTTGGTTTAAATCCCAAAAAAAAAAAATATTTTATTTGAACTGACGGAAAATGAGAGCCCTGCTCTCACCAAATAAGTCGTCAAACTTTCCATATTGTTACGAAAAATGTCGTATATTACAACCTCAATCATCTATATGATGATGTGAATTGTCATAGTAAATTCCAAAAAGAATCAGGGTAGCCGTAAATGATGCGCATGACAAGTCGGGCAAATCGTAATTTAATACAATCCAAATCAAGAATATGTTTGCTAATGTACCTATATGGCCTCCAAAATGAAACGTATATACTGGTTTTGCTACATTATATACGATATGTGTATACGTATATTTGCACGTATATTTGCGTTGCAAATTCGAAATACCCACCAAATGGTTGTCTGGGGAGACAGGGAGGCGGGGAGTGAAAAAGTTTGAAAACCACTGCTATAATGTTAGGTTGCCAGATATTTTCCCACACGCATCCAGGCGGTTTTATCTAGAAACCGGTATCCCAAAATCCGAGCAATATCCGGGCAAATTTGGTCAAAAACTCAGGAATTATTCAACAAAACTCAAGAATAAAAACAGTTTAAAAAAAATTTTCATCGAAACACATCAGCAAATTTAAAATCGTTTGGTTATCTTCCAAAAAAACCCTTAATGATGATTGTAATAGTATCTCCTTAGAAATTTTAACTTTTGACGCAAAAATCATATATGATAGTTTCTTACATTGAGATTTTTGTTCGATTTGTTTTGATTTTAAAGTGAATGAATCCGGGCAAAATTCTGACAAAATCCAAGCTTTTTTTAAATCAAAATCCGGGCTACCTTTCCAAACTTTATATCAAATATCCGGGCAAATCCGGATAAAACCGTACAATCTGGCAATCTTACTTTGACAAACAACCAAATAAAAATTCATATAAATTGCTTTTTATACAGTAGAGACCCTGCTTATCCGAGCTTCGGATATTCGAGCTTTCGCTTGTATACAAAATGTATTTATAGTAGTATTTTATTACTGCCATGTATTAGTTATGCTATTTAATAGCCGTTTCTTACTAGTTTAAATTCGCCGAAAGACGTACACAATCCATGTTTTTTGCGCCTTGATGATATGCAACTTGTTCGAAGGATAGGATGAGGCCCTCAGGATCTCCAATGTACATCTGGTGCCAAACTCGATTTTTGAGTAATTTTTTGAAAACTTTTTCGATTGAATTAAAACTGCTCGAATTCAAAAAAATATATATGAAAAATCGAGCGCTTTCACAACTTTGAAGCGCTTTTTCTCGAAACTATCATGAAGGCACTTGCACCCCTCTGATCCCAAGTGCCTCAAATTATTTTTTGTGTAGTCAGAGGTTTCACTTATCAGAAATGGCCTTTTATAAATGAGCGATGGAAAGACATTGCTACTTGAAGGAAAAACGAATGATACGTCTAGGATTTATTTTTTTAAATTATTTACCTAAAGTTTTTTGAAGAACCTAAAAATTTATTTTCATACCCTGGGAAAAAGGATTCACATTTCTTACTGACGGTTATCTATCTCTAGTGCAAGCTTCGTTTGAAAAAAAAAAAACGCCTAGATGTTATTCTAACAATTCTCATCCAGACTTTTAATATGGTCTGCAAATTATTTTCTTAGAGAACATCCAGGCGTTTTCTTAACACAAGCCACAGTTTTAAGGAAATTTTGCACAATAATTTTAACTTTAAATGACTTGCCTGTTTCTTCATGTAAAGAAAATAATCACATATTTGTTGAAAAGTGTTGGTGAAATAACGTGCATAAAATCACGAACACTATCAGTGACAAATAGGACTATTCTCATCCAGACATTTAAGATGGTCTTTAAATTATTCTTTTAGAGAACATCCAGGCGTTTTCTTAATACAAGCCACAGTTTTTAGAAAGTTTAACACAATAATTTTAACATTAAATGACTTGCCTGTTTCTTCATGTATCGAAAATAATCAAATATTCGATGGTTTTTTTACAAACTCTGAATTAAAATTGAAATGAACTCCATTGATTTCAATACAATTTTGGTATCAAAACGTCTGTGTGGTACTAAAATGCCGGCTCGGAATTTTTTTCTACCATTCCACCCCTTTGATTATAACAAGGAAGCTAGAAATTTGTATTGGTTTGCATCAATCCAGGCGTTTAATCAATCGTTTTCATTCAGCCGTTTTTAACTTGAAACTAGGAAGCGTGTCCAACAGAATTCTTTAAACCATTACTATCGACAATCAATTCAATAACATGAGAGGAAAATTTAAAAATGCGTTCTTAAAATACTTTAAAACGAAAAAAAACAGAAAAACGAATGTGCTTGCATGCAAGTTCGTGATCGTTTCATTTTCCTGAAAAGAATCAACCCTGGAGAAAATGAGCAAATCTGCATGACTACTCGAATGTTTTGAAACAGGAAGCCGTTTTGAAAATGTCTCAACGTAAAATGATATATGCGATTTTAAAAACCAGTTCGTTTGAAGAAAACAATTAAAATTAATGACTATCAAAAAGAAAACCATCGTAACAAATTTAATTATCATAATTTTGTCCTAAAATTCATTACTTAACATTCATATTTAAAAGGGTATATGACCTTTAGAATATTTACTACTGGAAAGTTTGTTTTGGTTTAATCGTACACAAATCGTGCTCTGCAGCGCTGCGCGTTTACATTACCTTCACACATAAAATAATAGTTTTTCTCGTAAAAAGGTGAATTAAACCATAACTTGCAAAGATGTCTTATATGTTAGCACATTTACACAACGGCTGGCAAGTGGACCAGGCCATTCTCTCCGAGGAAGACCGAGTTGTGGTAAGAAGAAATTTCTAGAAGCCTCCGGAACTAATTTTGCCTAAATCGAATCATGCTTTCCAGGTTATCCGATTCGGGCACGATTGGGACCCCTCCTGCATGAAAATGGACGAGGTGCTATACAGCATAGCGGAAAAGGTGAAAAACTTTGCCGTCATCTATCTGGTGGACATAACGGCGGTACCGGATTTTAACAAGATGTACGAATTGTACGACCCCTGTACGGTGATGTTTTTCTTCCGGAACAAGCACATCATGATCGATTTGGGCACCGGTAACAATAACAAAATTAATTGGCCGCTAGAGGACAAGCAGGAGATGATCGACATCGTGGAGACGGTGTATCGGGGGGCACGAAAAGGTCGGGGTCTGGTGGTGTCCCCGAAGGACTATTCGACCAAGTATCGCTACTAGGTTGAAGGTATTATGTTTAGTTTTTCAAATTATTTATGAATAAGGATATGTGTATGACTGAAAATTGGAACATAGTTTTGAAAATCATTTTAGAGAACCTCCTTTTAACCCCCTATTTTTTAAGATTTTTTAAAATTATTTTTAAAAGCAGGGCCCCTTTGATAGAGGACCAAATACGAGGAAGGTATATCGTTCCTAGCACTATGCTCGATTGCTGTATCAGCACCAATTATGTACTCTTGACACTCTTCAGTGTGTTAAATTGAATTTTTACTTGTGAGCCTCAGAACTTGTCATTTTCGTTTCTGATTGAAAATTCTTTTTATTTTTCCGCAAAAAAATGAAGTGATTTGAAAGCATTTGCATTAAAATTTCACATTTTGCATACCTTTCATTTAAATTAAAAAACTTTTTCTTGAAAACCCGATCAAATGAAATGGTCACCTTGTTTGAGAACATTTACTACAAAGGGGTGATATCATTAAAGAAACAACTTAGAAAAAAAATTAATATTATCATTTAAATAAGACATTTTTATGTTTATTTAGCAACTCTCCACCAAAAATCGTTCAACGATACCGGTTAAGTTTAATTGATAACATAGATGAAGCTGGTTCCGATATTATGGTTCTGAACCTTTCCGTTGCTGAGAAATACCTGCTTCTTCTCAACATCCACCTTGAAAGAACCCTCCTCCAGGCTGGTTTTACCGCTGCGATAGTCCTGGAAGTTTGGGATCTTCCGGGGACCCATGATCGGGTCCTCGAATCTCAAAATTTCCAGAGTTCGAATATCAGCTGTGGAAAAAAGGTCGATAAAGTTTCTTTGAAAAAAGTCGAAAATCAATGATTTACCTTTGAATCCGATTTGCTTGGCTAGCTTCTCTTTCAGACTGGTCAAGGTGTCCCCATCGGACAGATGAATATTCACCGTAAACAGTCCGGATCGCTCGATGGGATTTTCCAGAACAACGGCCACAAATGGTTTCACGCTAAAGACGATGTACGGCACGCCGGGACGCACTTCTTCCTTCATCTTTTCCGGAGCGTCCGGTTCATCAGTGAAACGGATGCTGAGCGATTCCACCTCCAGGGTACTTTTGAGATATTCGAGATTTTTCTCGAGAACCTCGCGTTCATCGAAGTCGAGTGTCACATCCATAGCACTTTTGCCAGGTCCTCCCGAAGACTCAACACGTTCCCGTACCATCTGAGCGAAAGGCATCACTCGCTTCATGTACTTCTTGAGGATTTCCTTTTTGCCAAGTTCCACGGCGATGATTTTGTTATCGGGGAAACCTTTGTTCTTTTCGAACAGCCCCCGCATTGTATCGAGTACGCACGATTGCCAAGGAGGGAAAGTTTTTGCGACCCAAATAATACCGTCACTAGGTTTCAGAGCGGGCGCTGGAGGAAGAGCTTTTCCGCCCTTGGTTTTCGTTTGCGATGCACTCTTCAGATTGACGCGGAACGAGTGAGCAGCATCCATCAGGTACGCTGAACATTTGATTTTCTTTTCGTCGATAGTTCCAACTTGAGGCCAAGATGCTTTCATGATACTGGATTTGTTTCCGAGCAATTCCCAAACGTATTCGGCTACATGGGGACAAATGGGAGCAATCAGTAGGGCCTGTCGGCGAATGAATTCAAGAACCAAATCCACGTGCATTCCATCTGCGCCGCACAGCTCTCTATACTTGTCCCTGGCAGATTGAAATTCGAAGAACCCTGTACGTAGAGCTTCCTTGTACAACATCTTCTTGTAGTATTCATCCGTTTCCTTCGTCTTTAGGTTCATTTCGCTTAGAAAAACGGCATCGTTGAAATCATCTTGTTTGCCTTTTCTCAAAGCAGCCTTCGAAGCCAGTGTTTCCTTTACCCATTCGATGAAAGTGTACAATCTCAGAATTCCAGCATCGGCCGAACTCTCAACGAAGTTAGCATCCTCGATACTGTCTCCGGCATCAGCTAAGCACAGACGCGTTCCGTCGGCGCTGAATTTGACAATCGCCTCATACAGTGTCAAAAAGTTGCCTTCCGACTTGGACATTTTGGCAGAGTTCAGCAACAAATGCCCATTGCAACGGACGCCCCGGGGCCACTTGCTAGGTTCGTTGGGCCAAATCGCCACATGGTTGTAGAGATAGAACGTCAAATGATTTTGGATGAGATCTTTTCCCGAAACTCGCAGGTCTACCGGGTACCTGTTGGAATGAATGAGAAAAAAATTATGATAAAATTACAATTCAATAAATTGAGATGAGATAAACGTGTAAAATTTTACTAGAAATCTGGATTTTTTTAAGTTGAAAAAAGTTGTGCAATAAGCGGGTAAAAAAACTTGCTTATCGCTGAAAACCAATTCAGACACGAAACATAAAGTCTAAGACATGAAACTTGAGACATGAGATCTAAAACCTTTACCTTAGACATGAGATCTGAGAAATAATAAAATGTCAAATCTTTTCAGGTATTTGTCTTTCTCATAACTCAGGTTTGGTGTTCCAAGTCTCAAGTTTCAGGGCTCAGGTCTCATATCTTATAGAAGTTCTCAGGTATCAGTTCTCAGATCGCGCGATTTTCTGTCTTATGTCTCAGTGCTCATGGTCTCATGCATTTGACTTAATTTTGGAATGACTATTTTGGGTTAACACTTAGTTCAACAAACAGGTTATCATTCAACAAAAGTCTTACCAATAATTGAATTCTCGCTTCATCCTTTCCAGATGTTCCTTCTTGATCTTACTGCCAGCGGGCAGTTTAGCGTCAGCAAAGAAAATATAGTCCCACACAGCCGGGGTCATATCGGCTGGTTTAATTCCTAGTGGGCTCGGTTTTTCCCCGCGGAACGAACCTCCTTGCAGCAAATGTACCACCGTATAGAACGCATTATAGATAGTGGAATCCGAAAGCGACTCAATCAGCCACTGCTCATCCCAAGGCAGTTTCGTTCCCAGACCGTAGGTTCGAGAGCAAGCATACTCGTGGAGCCAGTCCAGACAGTTCTCGAAATTGCGGGCCACCTCTTCGTGATACAGTTCCATCGTTCTCAAATGGTCGGTTGTGGTCTTTTGCCAGGTAGGTTCACCATAGTTCAAATACCACTGATTACAAAGGGCCACAACGCAGACGTCTCCCGATCGGGACATGATCGTCTTCTCTGGCTCGTAGTAAACATCAGCCTCGTTACGATCTACTAGATATTTCTTTAGATCTTTCTTGACATCTTGAACTTTCTTGCCAGCGTGCTCCCCAACTAGCAGAATGCCATCATAGAATCCCTTCAAATACACCAGCTCCTTTGCCTCGATCAGTTTATCACGGTCATTCTGACTCTGAATCTTAAACTGATCGTATGCAGTGACAGCGCTCAAATTTCCCAAACCTGGAACTTCGATAATCGGAATAGGTTTAAATGGCAGCACCATCTCATCAGTTATTCCGTACTTTTCACGGAACGGTTGCTTCTTTTGCAAGTCCACCAAAGCCGCGTAATCGTCCGGTGAATCAGATGGAACCGAGGTGACCACACCGGTACCTTTGTCTTCCTTGATCGAAAGCATCGGAAGGGTGTAGATAACCTTATTCGGAGTCAAGGGAGCTGACAGCGCCAATCCCATAATTTCCTGACCAGTGAGTTCGGCCACTTCTTTAACCACCCCTTCGGTGGCCGTGAAGCCCTGATAAGCCATATTTCGAGCGGCTCGTCTAGTAGCAATCCACACCTCTCCGTTTCGAGTGGTTTCGAAAGCGATATACTTGATGTCCGGGTGAACCCAGCAATTAGTTTGGCCATACATAGTTTCCGGACGCAGGGTACCGCAGACCAAATAGACCGGAGCCTTTACCGAAGCCAATTTTGCTGGAAGCTTTCCGGTTACCTAAAAAACATTCCACTTAGAACCATAATTGCAAAATTATTTAGCTTACTACCTTCATCTTAATGAGCGTATACTCCTGTGGTCCCACACCTTCGCCAGAGGAACGATCGTGATCCATACACGGTTGCCCGTCTTTGGGCGAGAAAATCGTGTGCCGCTTTCCATACATAATCTTGCCCCGTGTCTTCAGATGGTTAAACTGCCAACGGACGAACGAATCGAAGTACGGGTTGGCATCGGTCGTTATGAAAGTTCGCCTCCAATCAATGTGGCATCCGATTGACTTGAGATCTTGGATTGCCAACGGCGGAAAGTATTCCAACCAATGATCAGTATCAGCAAACTTTTTGATATCCTCATCCTGCAGTCCCAGACTTTGCATAATCTGCCACTGATATTTGGCACCGCCAGCCTTAGCCGTGGCCTTACTTTTCTTACCCTTGTTTTTATCCTTCGGGATCACGTCTTTCTCTTCCGCCACAACTTCTTCTTCAGTAACCGGAAAGACCGGAGGGCATCCGAACGTTTCCATCTCCCGTTTCAACTTATCCGCACATGCCTTAATCGGCATTCCGGTACAGTGGAACCCGAAAGGAAACAAAACTCTTTTACCCTTCAGGCGCTGATAGCGCACCCCAAACTCGGCCTTCGACAGGGAAAACGTATGTCCCAGATGCAGTCTACCATTCATGTACGGAAACGGAAACGTCACCATAAACTTCTCGTCCTCGGATTTTTTCGGACTGGTAGATGCATCGCTCTCGTGAATTTTCTGTTCCTCCCATCGAGCCTGCATATCCCGTTCGATCTTTTGCAGGTATTCCACCTTAAAAGTTCCCTTTCGTTCGGCCGCCTAAGAGAAAAAAAATCAGCATAATTTCCATATTGCAGACACATCACCTCGAATCAGAGTTGCATCATTTTTCCCATTACTCACCATGATCCTTAGTAATTATAACAGACCGACTATGAGAAATCTTCGATCACGATTGAATAAAGACAACAAACTTCTTCACCTCCGTTAAATCCGAAGAAATCTGAACAATTTTTGCATCCGCATGGGATTTCCAAAATCGACCGCAAAAGTGACCAAACCGGCGAACAAAACGACAAACGAAAAAACACGTCGATCGGTTTGTTGTGACATATCAACCGTTCAATGAACTCGAATTTTGTTGTAGACTGGCTGCACTGAAAAAAATACACAGCGTTATTCACAGAAATTGGGAAGCGATTTTTTTCGAAAATTTTTTTGTTACAGTGCAGAATTATATTAGCGTGGCTTTGAAAATTTCAAATTCAATTTTTTTTATATTTGAAACACAAAATAAAATTAATCAAAATTGGTCAAAAAACGACAAAAACTTCAAAAACAAAAATATTTAAAAAAAAACAAAAATTACAAAATAGAACAAAATTACAAAAATAACAAAGATGACCAAGTTAATAATAATATTTGATAATTCAAATTCTCAACATATTGGAACAAATTTGACAAAAGCTTATGTTATGTAGTTGTGACAAAAGAAGAGTTTGATATTTGTTCCCTCCTTATTGGCTTTTTTTTTAGTTTTCATAACTATTGTGAACTTTTCAATTTTGTAAATTTTTGTAACTTTAGATTATTGGTAAGTTGTGTAATTTTTATAATTTATTTAAAAAAAATTATTGTATTTTTGGTCATTTGAACTTCTTAAATATTTGATTTTTTTGTTATTTTTGTAATTTTTATCATTTTGGTAATTTTTGTTATTGTTTTGTTTTTTCAACAATTTTTTTGAATTATAGAATTTATATCATGTTTGCAGTGTTACTTCTGTCACTTCTGCCAGTTGTTATTTTTTGTCATTTTTATAATTTTTGAAACCTTGTTGAACATATTTTTCCTAATTGCGTGGCTCATCTTCACAAACTTGTTCAGTAGTTAGAGTCTCTGACGAGCATTTCAAGAGTTTAAGAGAAAAAAACAAGCTAATTGATTCATGGACGGCAAAACTTCTCAGATCGACTCGCCTGTGAAATAGCGTGCAATTTTTTTTTCGCCTGCTCCCCCAAACTGTGCGGAGAGAGATAAATCGAACTGCAATCAAGAGTGAGATTGTCAACACATAAAAGTTAGCGAGAGCTATCACATCCGCTGATGAAGAGAGTTTCCTTCTCAGGAAAAATCTATTGCGCATTGTGTCTAGGAGGAATGTAAGAGTTAAACACTTGTGCAGTTTTTTCTTGGTACGTTTACGAGAAAAGACGCTGCTTTTCGAATCAGAGGTTCCAGAAGTGTTTTGATTTTTCAGGATTTTCGAGAAACCGTTCTGAGTTTTCAAAACTCTCGAATTGTCCTGATTTTTTAAATCTGGTCTTTAAAATGTCCTGAACTGTCCTGATTTAAAAAATATCTTAATCATATTTGAATTTGTAGTTTAATGATGAGAACATCAAACGAATATGTAATAAAACAGTTTATCATCTTACGTACTCTTTTAAAAGTACATGTACTATTTTTCGATCGAGAAATGAAAGTACTCTTCTTTTTGAGAAATTTTACCAAATGTACTCCAACGTATTTCTTCCATTTTATGAAGTTGTTTATGCAAAAACTACGAAAGAAATACAGCTTACAACAAAATATTAAAAAATTTTGTTTAAATCAACATGCATTTCTAGTCGTTATAAACACTGAGTGCAATAAGCGCCTTTGAGTATGCAAACAGTTATCCATATGCACTAAATTTAGGTATAGTTCAAGAATATTTTCAGCAAAATTTTATAATTGTCTTGGTAGTAACCTAACCTCCAAGACATTTACAGTATTTGATTGAATTGAAATATCTCGGTGCCACCTCAGATACCACGATATATGTACAGTAGAACCTCGCTTTTCCCAGCTCCGATTATCCGAGCTTCCACGTATCCGAGCCAACATTTCATTCAAAATCCATGTCAAAATGTGTTTAATCATCGCGATATATAGTTAAGCTATAAAATCGACGTTTTCGGCAAGTTAAAAGTCTAAACTTGTGAGAAACGGCGATTAATAGAAATATAAAATCAATGTAGGAACCGAGCAATGCGCCTGGATGGTATGCAATACCAGAGCAAAAGGATAGGGTTTGTCAATCACGGAAATTAAAAAAAGGTAAAATTTACCTTTTTGCGAGGTGAATTTTTTCCATCCCTCTTTCGAGGTAAATTTTACCTTTTTTTCATTCACCTAGCAAAAAGGTAAATTTTACCTTTTTTTCAATTCACCTAGCAAAAAGGTAGATTTTACCATTTTCTCATTCACCTAGCAAAATAGTAAATAATACCGTTTTCCCATTCACTGATTTAAAAGGTAAATGCTTGTTTGTTTGATTGGTTTCTTCAATAATAATTAATTTTAAAAAAAACACAATTCATGAAAAAAATTGGCATTTATTTGAAATAAATAGGGACTGTTACCTTATATTTATTTTTGAGATATATCACCGTGTTCTTTAAAAATTGTTGAGGCAAGTCCTTTGTTCGCCAAGCTTGTCAGGTCCGGCTTGTCCGGAATAATATCTGAAGGCTGACGGGAATACAACACGAAGCTCTGTGGGCCGATCTGAAACAAAAGCAAAGTATTATGAAGAGAACCAGCACAACTAAATGAAATCTAAGAAAACACTTACCATTTTGTTCCGAGTTTCACATATTGTGCACGAAGCAGAACTTGTTCCTAAACGGCAAAACAGCTTAACCTCAATAAACGAATTCGTCAAATATTTACTTTTTTTCGAGATGATTTGTACCGTTTTGTTTTGATCAATCCAGGTCAACTTCACCTCGCTACGAGGTAAGTTTTACCTTATTTGGATTTACCTTTCTTTCTAGGTGGATTATACTTTTTGATTCAGCTCAATTCAGGTGAACTTCACCTCGCTACGAGGTGAAATTTACCTTTTTTGGATTCACATTTTTTCTCGGTGAATTGTACCTTTTTTCATTCTTCGTTTCAGGTATATTTTACCTCGCTGTGAGGTGAGTTTCACCTCGAATAGGTAGAAGTTACCTTTTTGGCTTTTGCGAGCATTCACCTTTGCTGTCTCGGTAAATTTTACCTTTTTATTATTTTCCGTGATGTATTTCGTTTAATCCGACGTTTCACTTATCCGAGGTGGTCCCTCCCCGGACTACCTCGGGGAAGTCTGGTTCTATTGTACATCCTTTTTCTTAGCATGCGGGCGAAAAGCTCGAGTAAAATATGGATCTTGTGTCAACCTGATGGCTGGGACAACGAGGGAGCTCACAAACACTGGAGTTCGGTTAAGCAGGCTTCTACTGTGACTTATTGTTAGGCAAGTGGTGGAGCATCGATTATATTTTTTTCCCTAAATCAATATTTTCTTTTCAAGCGTCAACTTAGTTTTTTTCTTTAATTTAATTTTTAATTTGAAAGTTCGATTTAATGAATGAAGGATTGTAAGCTGAGCGAAAATATGCTCGATGAACATTTTCGATGTATACAGACAAGTGATACAGCAAATTAAATAAGCACGACTTTATAAGTTGTCAGTTGAATATAATAATCTCTTTCCGACTATCTCAACATAGGCATTTTCTTCCAATTCGAATAATTGTTTTGAACGATAAATGATTTATGGCGGGTATGTATAGCTAATAGTTTATTGAATAATGAATAGTCCTTTGAAACGCTATCCGTTTACGATCAAGCTTGAGGTCTTTTGATGAGGCTATAAGAACCGTGTGGTCGTTGGTCGTTCTTTGAGATATGAGATCTCGTTGATCAGTTCAACTCGTCACACGCCACTGTTGCTGTGGATCCAGTCACGAACTGCAGACACTCGGGCGTACACTCCGGGGTAGTTTGGCTGTGCGCAACCGATGCCCCACGATACGACACCGAGCAGTTTGCCCTCGGCCACCAGAGGACCACCGGAATCACCCTGGCAGGCGTCCTTTCCGCCCATCTCGTATCCGGCGCACAGCATCTGATCGGTGATGCCTCCGTAGCTGGCGTACGCTTCGTCACATTTGGCGTGGTTGTAGGTGGGCACGTATGCGGCCCGGAGGCTGGAGCGAGCTTCCGTGGGGCTCTGTAATTAAAATAACAATATTAGGAGATCATATGCATTCGAAATATGTTTAGCATTGTATACATGGGATACTACATTGTACAGGTATCTCAACCTTATACACAAAAAAAAAAGCATAGTAGAATTACTAAATCCGTGGTTTAAATGAACAACAGGCAACCATATTTTTGAGTCAAATATGTTTTGTTGTTTATAATACCGTACGCATAGAAATTTTACTATGTGTTCAATTTGGCTGCGCATAGTAAATTCGACTGCGTTTTAGTAAAATTGTCAATGAAATGATGCATTGTCCTACTTCGTCCCTAGTAAAATTAATATGTTCCATGATGAAACTAGTATGTGTTATGATAAAAATTAGGAGGCGCGAGGAGCTTGATTTAAATAGTAAAATTACTATGTATGTTTGTTTGTTTATTTGCATGCATGTATTATGACATTATTTGAAACATTAAAATTCACACTTCCGACAAACGTCGGTCAATGTTAGTGTGTTCTCCCGATGCTCTGGAAAGATTTTCAAAGTTATGAAACTTTAAAGCAGCTGAAAATTAGTTTTTTTACTCACGGGTTGGATGATTAATGATCCTGAATTAGTGTAAACAACAAGAATGTTTTGCATGGTAAAATTATCATACGCACTGATGTTTTTGAGTCAATAATGTTTTGTTCTCAAAAGTACCATGTGCGTAGTATTTTGTTGATATGAATTGGTGCCACAATGTCTAAATTACTATGCGGACGCTAGTTGTAATAGAAATTATGATGAAATTATCATGATCATAGTATTTTCGACAACAAACATTGAGAGTTATCGAAAATTACCAGGTACATAGTAATTTCAATATTGTTTCATGCGCACTTTTACAAAATCGATGTTAAACTTTTCATGGTTGAAAATACTATAGCGCTGAAATGGTAAAATTATCATGACAGCGTCTTTGGGATAACCACTCAATTTTTTTCCGTGTAGCTTTAGAACTAATTCATTAATATCTACCTATGGGAAGAACAAGAAATTCAAATTACTATAAGAGAAGTTTCTGATAAAAGTCACGAGGAAGTTTTTAAATTAGCTATTTTTTGTGATGCAGAATTCTTCTGAACTCAATTGAAATCTTTCCGTGAAGTTATATTCCGTCTCTTCGCAAAGTTAAATTCTTGTTATAAAATCTGAATTATGAGTTAAAAATTAGGAACTTGAAGTCAAATTCAATGCGTTTGATCATTTTCTGATCTACTCACACTGCCGGCTATAAGTTTGGGATCACCGCCTCGAAAACATGAACATTTTTTGCAACCACATCTCGGCCATCTTATGACATATTGCATTTCTTTTGATAACATTCGAAAGTATGTGAGCTAAATCTCTCGGACTCATTGGGCAAAATGTATACGTTTACTGTATATGACTTAAACATAGCTTAAAGTTTAAACATTTTCCAAAAACTGCACTTGAAATTGAAATCCGATCATCTCAAAATTCAAGTTGCATTTGAATCCTTATTCCATTCTTATCAAAACACATTTGTTGAATTTTGTGCAAAAAAATGCCAATTACTGAAAATGAAGAACACTTAAGTTTTTGACTAAAAATGTTTTTTTTATTAGTTGGTAACTCAGGTGGTTTATGATTAGATTGTGATTTATGATGACATTTATGATAAATTGTAAATCATTTTTTAATGCTGGTCCATACCAATTTAAAAGAAAAGATCTTTCAGTTACCTTATCAAATCGATTGTTTGTATTTGAATTTGCCCCAAAACCATCAGATTGTGATTTTTTTTCTAAATTTTCTTATTGTATTTATTTTAAAATCATAGATGCAATTGTGGCATCTTGATATAAGTTGTCTTTGCGCTCTCACCATACAGATTATACACGAGCCAAACTCAACCAACGATGTAGAGCAATCGCTAGCGCAACTGACCTATGCAGAGTCTAGTCAGCAATCAAGTCAGTTGTGCGGCAGTCTGGATTTGGACCTCAATAGGGTCCAGAACCGGGACTCCACAGCAATCTTAAGCATTGGTGAAACGTTATAGGTATTGAAGTTTTTGTTTTGTTCAGTTTACAATTTTTTCTATTCATTTAACTATAGGGGTGGGCAAAACGGCTCATTTCAATGAGCGGCTCAGAGCCGTTCGCTCAATTCAATGAGCCGGTTCATTTGAACGGCTCAAAAATGAACCGTGTCACGCGGCTAACACTGGACCCGTTCACATACCACGTGGTGAACCTAAGGGAAGGGGGTGGGGGGAGGGGAGGGTGGTTTGGAAATTTACATGTAGAGGGGGGTAGGAGTTTGAGTCATGTCCACGTGGACATACTCACTCCATAACTATTTTTGAACATTGAATAAATATTATGAAATTGTAATTAATATTTTAAAATATCTAGTATTTTAATGAAAACTATAAATAACTTTTTTTAAAAGTGCTAAATTCAAAGCAACATTACGTATTAAACTTCTACTACGAATATAAACTCGGGATTAATGTTTAATGTTATAAAAAAAACATGTTCAATTACACAGAAACATGTCCGCTGGAGTCCTCAATTTTCGTTCATTTATCTCTAGCACACTTTAGCAGCTTTCTCACATTAGCCAAATTAAAGTTAAAATTACATTATAGGCTCACATTTTTCGAGTGTCTGAATTTTGTTAATTTTGTATACGAATACGTATACGGAGCACGAGATATGGCTGAAAAATCAAAGACTCCAGCGCATCCCTCTTTTGTGTGTTGATTAGCAGCAAATTAGCAGCTTTTGGTTCTTCGCCCATCAAATCACAGGTAACATAGACTGAGGAGCGAAGAACAGCAGAAAGCCGTTCGATCGTTCTCTCGAACCAAAGGAACCGTGCTGGGTGGTGGTTCAAAAAAGAGTCGAAAAACGGCTCACAAAAGAACGGCTCGAAAAAGAACGGCTCAAAAAAGAACCGCTCAAAAAAGAACCGCTCAAAAAAGAACCGCAACTCGCTCAACTCTGGTTCACAATCTGAACGGCAAGAGCGGAGTATGGAGAGCCGTTCAATTTGATCAAATAAACGGCTCGGCTCGGACGCTCTGTTCGGTTTTTTTTTCGAGCCGTCCTGTAGCTCTTTTTTAACCACCCACCACCCACCTCGGTTCTTTTGGTTCGGGAGAGCGAACGAACGGATTTCTGCTGTTCTCCGCTCTTCAGTTTGTGTATTGCTTGTTTGGTGATGGGAGAGCAACCAAGAGCTGTTTATTTGAACCGGCTCTTTTGGAAAGAACGAACGAACCCGGACTCGTTTGATTCGAAGAACGGACGGCTCTCCACTTTCCGCTCTTGCATATTGTAGCGGTTAAATATTTCAATCGGTGTTGAGCGGCGGGTCACGGTTCATTTTTGAACCGCGGCTCTTTTTTTAAGAGCCACGGGTCGTTCGTTCTTTTTAAAGAACCGGTTCAAATGAGCGGCTCTTGAGCGCTCGCGCATCACTATTTAACTACCACTTTCAAATTCAAATCCATGAAACGGATTCAAGCAAAGATCAAGTTTTATGATGAATATTCTCAACAAATTATTTTTTTCCAAAATTTTTATTACTTCACTAGCGGACCCGGTGTGCTTTGCAACACCTTCCAAAAATAAATGTAATTTGTAAAAAATTATTCAAATTTAGATTTTTGTAAGCATTTTTTTTAAAATTAAACCTCATCATAGCTCAGAACCAACAACTTTGAAATAAGAGCGGCAGCTGGAGTTCCGAATTGCAATTCAAAGATGGTATACATTAAATACTGAAACTTGATCTCTAATTTGTTTTTCAAGATCTGAAATTTGTACTCTGTTTTTAAAGCTTCATAATGACTTAAATAATGTCAAAATTTATGGATTCTCAACCTTGTTTTTTCCCAAAGTGGGAAGTTAGGAACTTCCATAAAAACATTTGTCACATCTATTCTTGAGTTATGCCAAATATCCGTGCGCAAAACAAATCCTTTCATAAAATATGGCTCCTTCTTTGAAAAGCTCTTTATCTTAAACTTACATGAGAGCTCCCCGATCTTTTCCAATTTTGTCCCCCACTGCTTGAAGAAGATAGGCTGATTTACCCGGCTCGAGTTTACATAAATTTCAAATTGAAAGAAAAAGATTCGCATGTTGGAATTTATTGCATATTGTACTTTATGGAAATAGAATTTCGAAAATCGATCAAACGCGTGAATCGGGACAGTTTTTTTTGAGTATATTCCTTATATCCTGTATTATGATCACCTACAGCTCCTGATTTGCTTTAGATGGCGTATTTTTTGTTGTTGAAAAAATAAGCTATAGAAATTTGAAATAAAACGATGAAAAGGATTTTAAATAACCACTTTCAAACGGCGTTTTTCACCATCCTCTCCCAGCAGTTTGAATATCTATCCTTTTTGCGCAAAATTATGTTAAAAAAAAGTTTCGCCATATGTCAATTTCGTGGACATGAGACATTACAACTTGAAGTTTTCCCAAACAGCTCTTGTCATGGTATGAAAATTATCGATTTTATGCAATGCAAATTTCTTTTTTTTTTAAATAAATTTATTAAAGCAAACAATTTAAATATTTAAAAAAAAACATCAGTTGCAACACGAAATAGATTTTCAGCGTTTTTTATTTTCTCTTTGAAAGTCAAATATTCAAAAATGTTGGCAAAAACAAATTTCTAAGTTAACATTTTCCCCGTTTATTGGGGCAAGTATAATGCAAAGCTTATTTTCAGATGCGTCAGAGTAATGGCTTTAAAATGGATTTGATACGTATATCTGTTTGTTTGTTTTGTCAAATTTCATTGATATTTATATCTGCATTATTGCTGCAGTATAAATTTATGTTTGTTACTCCACTTTTAACGAATGCTGTTCAAAGCAAATGACCTTCATTACCAAAGACATTTAAGAATTTTAAATATCCGCTTCAGTTTTCGGAATCAACGCATCAAAACTCAGAATACCCCTTCTGGTCTTTCCAACATATTGAATCAAAGGATGAATTTCTTAAAAGTTCGATATTTGCTCTTGCCCCACCGTGTGAGTTGTCAGGAGGGAATATTTTTTTAAAACTGTAGGGGTTTATTAAAAATTTCTCATAAAAATTTTGCTTCCAGTTGAATATCAGTTCTAATGTCTCACTTTTTAAAAAAGATGTGGATCAAAAGTCTCTTTTACGCAGCCATGTAACACAAAAACACTTTTCATGTTAAGTACGTACTGGAATTGGTATGTTAACAAAAAGTACGATATTTTTTTAAAGAATTATTTAAAATAAAAAGCTCCCATTTTCATTTCTAAATTCGTTTCAGTTGTGTATTTAGGCTGAAGTAACCATTTCTAGAAGAAAACATTTTTTTTTTTTTGTAACAAAGAAAACTTGGACGTTTGAACATGCTCTAGTGTTCCTTGAATGAAAATTCTTTCGGAAAATGAATTCCCTCACTTTTGTTCAATAAAAATTAGTTTATTTCACTGATACCTTTCTCTTATGCACACGTCAGTTCTATCTTATCTAATTTAAAGAAGAGGCTCTTGATCAGCTCATGTGTCGGATCGGGTTTTTTTTTTATCTTCTTTAAATTTGAATAGCGCTTGATAAAACTTCAGTTAAGTACTTTTTTTTTCATGTTCAACAAAATGTTTGCGATTTACCTCTGTAAAACATCTTATTCATATTTCTGTTATCAATATGATTGTAAAATAACTTTGTTGGCGAAATGGGTTAAAAGATTGTATCTACGTAAATTCTTTACTTTCTGTATTTTTTTTTTCAATTGTCCCCAAAGTGTCCTATCCCAAGTAACAATTTAAATTCCAATAGGCTTTGTAAGCAAATGAGGTTGTTTTATAAAAGATTCAAAAAGTCTTTGTTATCCTTTAAGGTATTTCGATAAGAACTCTATAAAAACGTTCTTCAAGATAGCTACAAAACCTTTATAAAACTTTTTACAAAAGTGTCAATTATGTTTCTTTTGATGTTTTTGTAAGAGATTTCAAGAGTTCTATAAAACCATTTCCACACTTCCTTATGAAATCTGAAATATCTTCCGAATAAAATCATAATTGCTTTTATATAGTACAAATTGACTGTGACCCTTATAAAGAAAGAAAACTTTGATTATAACCTAATAGTTTAATAGTATTACAAATTGACAGTCAAAATACCCTTAAATAACCCTTATGAATATAAAAAGTCCCAATTAAAACCTTATAGTTTAATAGTATTACAAATTGTCTTTTAAAATACCATTAAATAACCCTTTTTAAGAAAGAAAGCTTTGAATAAAACTTAATAGTTTTATAGGTAGCAAATAACTCCGTATGAGGTCTTCGTCAAGAAAAAAATGTACAACGCCAAACAGAATGTAAACAAACTTTTTGCATTTTGATATATTGTAAAATTTATTGTCAATATTTCCTTTTTTATCTTCACACCAGTTACAAAATGTATAATCTAACTTTTAGGGAGTTCGTTCGTTTTCAATTATGGCTAACATTGATTCCATCAAGCATGTTTTGAATCGAAAATGCCCGCCGGAAGGCTGTGACGTTCTTGATCTTACATAACACATCGACTCCACAGCACCCACATTCACTGGTCCATTCCTGTGCTCCATTTCTTCCTTTTTAGAGGTACTTGTTGTTCCGATGATGCTTCAGTTTACCGTAGTACCGTAAAACCATTCTTTAAACGATGGCCTTCAAAAACAGAGCGGATCCCATCCGCTTTGGTGGCCACTATTTGTGCTATCATCGCCACAAGGCGCGAGTGACCACAGTCCCGGCTTCGGCTTTGGGACTCTTTTCGCGGCGCACAATCCAAGATCCGAGTTCGTTCAGCTTCACTTGTCCGAAATGAGTAACCGGTTTGCCGTAGTAACGGGCTGGACTTTGGTATATTATTTTCCCGGATAAATCACCAAAACCCATCTGGGTTCTTCTGTACGCTCTAGTTAAACGTCAAATAACCTTAAAAAAGGAAGCTTTGCATAAAACATAATAGTTTTATAGCCAACAAATTTCTCCGGATATGGTTTTCTTCAAGAAAAAATGTAGATAAAATGTTCTATAAGATGCATAAGGGATTTAACCAAGTCCAATTATTCCAGAAAAGGAATTTATCTAGACAATCTAGTTTTATAACTGACTTTTATAAATCAAATAGGAATTATTGTTCATTCCCCATTTTTTAAAGGGAAAATGTAAAAAAAATATTTTTTTTTATTGAATGTTATTGCGTTAAAAGTAATTTTTTACAGTATTTTGAAGAAAAATATTAATTTCGCAGAATGTTAAATCAAATTATGACGAAGAAAACAAGGAAAAATACATTTTCACAAAACGGAATGCTATTATCAAGAAAATTAATTGATTTGTTTTAGTTAATTTCGAAGGTTTAATGTGGGGCGCATTTTCATTGCTAGTTTTTCAAAAAATTAATCGATAAAATCAGAAGCGCAATATCTTTATGCGAGAAGAACTTGAAAAAATCTAATGTAACTTTAGAGTTTTGATTATTGGATAGAGAAAATATAAAAACATTAAGTCACAATGATTTGATTTGTTATAAACATTTTTAAACCATCTATTGGAGAGAATTGATTCAATCAAGAAGTTTTTTTCTATCACGAGAATTCATGGTCTTAGAAGAGTTTTTGGTAAAGGCCTTATATATTCCCATGGTTTTATAAAGTATTTTAATTCCTGTCTGGAAAACCTCCTGTAGGTGGGCCTTTTTGTATATATAAGCGTTTTATAAATGTTTTGAAGGAACTTATGAAATTTGGTGTTGATTTCAGGCGAGGTTTTATAGATCTCTTGTAGATTCTTATAAAACTAAAATTGTTACTTGGGTATCATTATTTCATTAGAATCAGTACTAAATTTATATTTTTAGACAACAAATGCTTCCTACATTAACACGATCTAAATTGGCAAAAAAAATTTATATGTTTTATTCGATCTTCAAAATGACAATCTGGGTCACATCTAGGCGTCATTCATAACATGGTGCTGTACAAATGAGCTATGAATTAAGTTGAAAAAAAAATTACATCAAGAGTTCATATCGCCACCCCTTGCATTGAGAAAATGCTTGGTTGAGAAATACGCGCCAAAATATTCCCACTGATCAGTATGCTATGCCATGGTTACTATCCTCTCGCGACGCCTTGACCATGGAGACGAAAAACAAACTGCCCCAAGGAAAAAAAAATAGAGAAAATGGATGCCATGACTTTAATTTGTTTCGAAAAACTACAAATTTTGTATAGGAGCCCCCTCTCCCTTAAGTCGGAGCGGTTTGTAACTATTACAGAAACCATCTCCGGGCCCAAAAACCTTCAGATGCCAATTTTGACGGTGATTGGTTCAGTAGTTTCCGAGTCTATAGGGAACAGACAGACAGACACACATTCATTTTTATATATATAGATTAAATTTGGATAAATGACTTGTTCTGTTAGCACTCAAATACCTAAAAAATAGGAAAAATAATCCATATGCAAGGGGTTTTTAAACTTTTGAATAATAAAGACTGGGAGAACGATCAAGGAATATCTAAATAAGGTAGTGTCGAGAGCCATATTGGATTTTTTTGTGACGTCACAAAAACGATTGTATCGAAAATTTATGTGAGAATGGTAGGAATTTCAAAGAAAAGCACGTTTTAAATCGGAATCGAATTCCAATTTCATTTCTGATTTGTTGTAGCCTCTATTTGACTATGTAATGGAGTTTTTTTGTCCTTTGAAGATTGCATCAAGGTTTTTTTCTTAATTTATTAATGAATGCAATGTCGCCTTGAAGCTAAAGCGTTTAAAAAATGAAGAAAATATCAACTTCAAAAAGGTCTTGCTGGTAGATATTGAGTGTTCAACTGATTGTCATGATTTCAATCCAACCGGTTTACCATATACAATTCTTATGTAGAACAATTAACATTAATTCATGATTGTTAACTCAGTTTACTAAAATGCCAATAAAAGATTGTGTTTTTGTATAAAAAATTGTGTATTGATCTTTTTATTGTAATGAGGAGCTTAAAATGCACTGACTTGAACATTTTCATGGAAAACTTTGAACTAATTTTAAAGTTTTGCAAATTTTAGTGGTGAAAATCCACCATTTTTTCGAACTTCGATGATCTATTATAAAGAAAAATTAATTGAAAATGAAACTTTTTTGCCTAAACATCTAATTCTCCGACAATTGTGAATTCTCGTCAAAAAGAAATATTTGTAATTCTGTGATTTGACCCAAAAACTTTGAAAAATAGCCAATCGACAATACTTTAGTCATAACATTTTCATGAATAAGCTTTGAAAAGCTTATACCAGTGGTGTCTAAATTTAATTCATGAAAATCCATGAAGTCTGTAAAAAAAATTCTAGAATCGAGAATGAAAACTGTAACTTTGACAAAGTTTGCTAAAAATCTGTGACATTGTGATTTTTTGTGTGATTGAATAGCAAAAAAAAAGAGTTTTTTACCGTTTGTAAAAAAAATCTGATCTTCGAGAACAAAATTTGAATAGTGAAAAAACTTTTCGAAAATAGGCACAGGAAAAGAATTTTAAATCTACAAATTTGTTTAGCGGCGATTAACCAGTTAATCAGTTAATCAAATTTCGATAACGATTCGACATCGCACGATAGGAAGACAGTGTGTTAAAAAAAATGTTTTTCTCATTCAAAGTTTTCGCTGAGATTAAGCTCCATAATTCCATTTTAAACTGAAGTGATGACGAATAGTAGCATCAGTTTTAACCAAAAACAGTTTTTTTTTTTTCTAGAAAAGGACTCAAACCTTTTTCGAATTCAGAATTTTCGTTTCAAACAAACAATGTCTCTGATTGTAAGAAAAATCAGTGAAAAAGTTCAAGTCGATGAAAAAAATTTAAACTATTAAAAAATGACCTAGATTTAGTTATACAGATACCTGTTCAATTTTGGCTGGTATTATTCACCTTGTATTAAAAAAAATGGTGTTAAATTTTTGTTTCCTTTTGAAACGTGAATTCGTTTTATTTTCCCTTTTTATCGTCACAAATTTGTCGTTATAAATGACGTTATGCTCTGCAAACTATTAAATCATAAATATTATTTTGAGTGCGGCCCGCTAAAAAGATTTAAAATTCAATTTGTCCCGTTGCTTCAAAAAGTCGCTCACCCCAGATCTAAACAACTACAAAACTCTTTATTTTAAAATTATGGAAACATTAGGTATTTAGCTCAGTTGATAAAACAATTATTTCCCGAACCGATTTCCTTGAGTTCGAGCTCGAGTGTTAACATCAACCACAAGTAAATCGGATAGGTTTTCAACACTATACTACCAATTGAATCCTTATGTATTATAAAATTTCTGACCTGGTGTGCTTTGCTACACTTAGCAGAATCGAAGAAATTTATCGTGAAAATTATTAATATTTTTGTATGTTAGATCGTTTTTAATTGAAATTTCAAATTCAAGAACAACCTCTTTCAATGAGAGTTTCTTAAAATTCGAAAAGTAACGGCAATTAAGATTGATTCTAATTCTGAAATTATTTATGACTAAACTTCATAAGTTCTCGGCACTTTTTCAAATTTTTTTCATACAAGCTTTGTCATTTTTGCTAAACTTTATGGAATGAAATAATATGTTTAGCAGCTTGAAAAACATACTCCTTTTCTGCTGCAATTTTCACCAATCTTGCTGACGTTATGAATTGATTCTTAATAACTAAAATGGTAGTTAAACTCATTAAAAAGCATTATACGGGATTTGTAACGAGTTTTCCATCAAGTATAAATTAATTGCGTAGTTTTTAAATTTGAAATATGATATTGAGTGGAATCATTTTTGATCTTGAGTAGAAATCATAGCTTCCAAAACCAACCGGTACGTGCGCTGCCTTATGCCAGTTTTTACCCCTGAATGTATGCAGCACCTTTCTATTTTTCTTATGTCGGTTTTAGGGACAGAAAAGATGTACTTAAATGAAGTTCGAATAGAACCAAAAATTAATGTAAATTATTGTCACAGCGTACCAGACCAGAACTCTCTGCCCCAATTTTGATATGATTATTTTTATTTGAATTTAGTGAAAATTAAATGAAATATAAAAAAATTATTATAGTCATCCGAAGGGGCTGGATTGGAAAAAAGAAAAGCTGAAATTTTGTAAATCTGCGCAGTCTGGTTTGCCTTAAACATTAAATGATAATCATGAAAAATTACAAGTTTCACGCTGATTCGAGTTAACCTTCTGTTTCTAATAATTTAAGTAGTTTTGATGAAATTTTCACCTAAGACATGATAGAGAAGCTTGTTTGCCGCAAAAAAAAAAAACAAATAAAAACTTCATTCGTAGCCATTAATTGGGATATTTTTGAAAAATAATGAAATTACCATCTTACCCCGCTGGTGCGTCTTGTACAGTTTTCCCTTAAATAGTTCCGCTCAAGATCAGATTTCGGCTAGCTCAACTCGAGATCATTTAGCCTACTTGTACTTAGATTCAAGTATCTAAGACTGCTAAGATACTTGATTCCTTGGCTATATCTCGAAACTGGAATGTCTTACGTAGGAGGCCTTCAGTATCAGAGGGGTGCCAGAGCCAAAATCAACAAAATTGAGTTATGTATACCTAACGATTCTTCATGTTTCAATGTACATCTGGTGCAAAACTCAGATTGTTTTTTTTTTAACACTTTTTTGATTGAATTAAAATTGCTCGAATTCGAAAAACATATGAAAAATCGAGCACCTTCACAACTTAGAAGCGCGAAGCTATCATTAAGGCACTTGCACCCCTTTGATCCCAAGAGCTTCATAGATCAAATGTTCTAGAAAAAAAAGTCAAACAGTACAAAATAACAAACCTGTGATCACAATAAAAATTTGTTTGAGTTATTGCACTTTGTTTGAAAAATCTAAGAAATTGTGACTTGAAGATCTTTTTTTATCACTTTAACATGTTTCCCACACACAAAAAAAAAAAATAATAACAATATAGATATATTTCAATATGTCAATCAGTTATACTTAACTGCCAATCAAAGCAACAGTAAACTCTCAATTTTATTAAGAAAAAGTTTACCAAAATGTACATATGTGTAACTATGTTATGGGTTCACTTGATCCCTGGAGTCTGAAAAGATATATTTTTCTTCGAAATGGATATTTATTATTCCCAATCTTGATTTTATTAGTATTAATCCAATGACTTATATTTATCTAGTAAAAGGACTCAAAAAAGTGCTTTTATCTAAAAGTAAGAAAATTGCGCCTTTAAGTATGCAATCATTTTAGGGTAGAAAAAAACCTTTTAGAATTCTTTTTGTCTGGCACTTATAAATTGTGAAATGAAACCTAATTTGACCAAAAAAGTCAATGGAACTTTAACCTTTAGATTTTGCATGATTTTTGTCAAAGCATAGGGCACCCTGATTGAAGGATCAAGTCTCCTTTAATAAAGCATCAAGTCTCATTTAACTTTCAAAATATCAGTTTTTAGTCCCACGAAAACGCTTCTAGTTCATCTACGGGATCATGTAACGATCTAACTTTTGCAGCATATAAACTTGAAATTAGACGCTGTCATTTGCAAAAGTTAAAAAAAAAATGATGAAAATAAGAAAAAATGGATCAAGTATCCCCATTCTCCCCTACGGATAATCGGTAAACCTGATTATCGAGTATACGTAGTAATCGAGTCCAACCTGTAAAAAATTTTAAATCAGTAAGATACATGAGTGGCAGAATATACTCTTGAAAAGCTTTCGTTTTAGACAGAATACGCATAAGACTGAGAATCAGTGTTTAGAACAGAATTTCAGAATTCAGAATTTAGAATTTAAAACCGAAATTTACAATTAGTTATTTGGAACCAGCATCAGAAAGCAGAACTTAGAATGCATAATTCTCAATTCAGAATGCATAATTTGGAGGCCGACATCAGAGGCCAAATTTCGAAAATGAATCAAGAATTCGAATTCTGAATCAGAATACATAGGTATTTCATATTTAATATGGTATAATTCATATTTTCCTATTCTTTTTTTTAAACTTTAAATATTTAGACCTATCATTTTTAGTGTTCTGAAGAATGAAAACTTAATTTGTTATTTTCAAAGCATAAAAGCTTACCTGAGTAAGACCCCAGCCGGAAATTTTACACAGCGTATCATCCATATAGGATTCATCCTGTTCCGGAAGTGCGACCGGTTGAGCGTTTTTCGAAAGGGCTATGTTGTTTGCCAGCTCCAGCAGCGAATAATCGTAGTCGATTGTGCTATCGTCGTACTCCGGATGCTGTATAATTCTCTTGATTCTCATCAGCACACCACCTCGGGCATGTCTGCTGGAACCGACTCGGATTCGAAGGCTGAAAACGGTTCTTCCATCGGTACAGTGGGCTGCCGTTAGAATCCATTTTCTGGCGATGATGGATCCACCACAAATGTGACTTCCGAAAGATTGCAACGAAATTTGGTACGGAGCATCGGAAATGTCAATCTGGAATCCTCCGACGATTCGTGGAGCTCCTGGCACTGAAGGAGTTGTTGGAGCAGTCTCGTAACGAGGGCGAGAGCGAGCGCGAACTTTTTTGGGATCCGGTAGAGCACTACAGCTCACGAGAAAAAGTGCGACGCACAGGAAAGAATAAAGACACCGGGCCATCTTTCACCTTAGATAAGTACTAGAATCCTATTGCACTGAATCAATTATTCAAAACTAACAGGCACAATCACTCAGACTTGTGCTTTTATACTTGATATCAATAATCAAACCTCTTGTACGGAATTGATAAATAAGAATTATCCTCTTTGATTTTCATCGTTGATTGTTCTTATCTTTGAAACATCGTTATCGTTCCGTAACAAATATCAATCGCGCGATTACTGTCTCTTACCGGATATAAGCGGTAAATCGATCAATCATCCAGGATCTTTCAATCAGTATCAGGCTGAAAAGCCTTAAACTTAGTATTCCAGCTAAATGACTCAGTTATTGACTAGTTATGGTTCACTACAATTCGCGTGGGTTTAGTTTGCTGGCGCACGCTTTACAACCCTTCTAAACGAACGTTTGCGCCTACAATAAAACGAACTTTGCCAGTTATATCGAGTCGAACGACTCAAAACAAACTGAGACTCGGTTTTAACAATCCGCATTAGGTCTAGGGAAAATAACCAAATTAGCGGATCATGGGAAAGTGGTTTCCCGCTCATCAAATGTGTAACGCTGCGTTGTCTACACTCGTCGTAACTATTCTACTGTTCACTTGATGCCTAGGCTAATGTCTGCCATTAGAACGAATTATGCATACGACAGCCTTGCAGCTTCCACACTGTCTCTTCGTCTACAACCAATAGGTACCGGGAATCACTAAAGCGAGGATTTCGACGATTTCCGCAGACTTATGATAATGGCTATTTGTTTCCCACGTGCAGGGAATAAAAATGAATTGATATGTAATCAGAGTGAAAATTTATTTATATGGAGTGTTTACAACAAACTTGTTTACCAAATATATCACGGAAACAAAAGTGAAGCAGTAGATATTTTTTAGAGCAAATAGAATTTGCTTGCATGGCGTTATATTACCTGAAATGAACTGGTTCCATCTAGGTAGGCTCTAGATCGCAGATCTTATATTATCTCCCAATCTCTATCGAAAGCATAGAACGTCGAGATCTATTACGAAAAAAAAAATTTGACCAAAAATCGACTTTCCAGGACTGCAATTTTTGTCCTTATTTTGAGACAATGATTATCATTTAACTCATTTTTGTTATTTTTATCATTTAATTCGCTTTATTTTATTTATTTTTGTTTTAAACTAGGTGTTACTTGTATTCCTAATTTTGAAACCAGCGAACAGCAGGAAATGAACATATTCTGAAATCCTTGCCATTCCTACAATTTTTACGGTACTTTGAAATTTATTTAAAGAGCACTTTAATAACAACCAAAAAGACAATTAAAAAGACGCTAAAATTAAAAGTAAAATCAGCCTAGGATTTTAGTGAAACTGTGTGTCGATCAGCTGAAAGATAAAATTTTATCTCTTACAAGTTTTTTGAATAAATATTTAGGTACCTATTCTTCATAAACATAGAAAAAAAAAATTCTTCTCAATACATAAAATAGATAGGCAATTCAAACTTCTTCAAACATCCCAGCAAACATTTAAGAAGGTATATCGTAAGAACAATAGAATCACTAAGAAGGAATGATCGTATTAAATTTACCAAAACAGCATATCGATTCGGAGTCATTGTTGAATTTCCCAAACCCTGGAATCTGAAAAGCATCGTCTTGGTCCAAAGCTCATCAGTAATTTTTGTAGAATTTTTGAATAAAGTTAACAAGAGTAAATTTGAACTTTTAGGAGTGTATGAGGCAAAACAAATTTCTCTCATCAATCCACCGACCAGTGCGAAAGTACAAATTTTACTTTCTTAGAGAGTGATTTTCCAGAAACCTTTTTCAATGCTGAAAATCTCCTGTTATACATTGCACAATTAATAAAGTAGGTTTCGATTTGTTCTGGCACATTCTTGCAGATTCATGCATGTGAATTCGCTTAAATTTCGTTGAAGGTTTTGTTTGATTAAGGGTTTTTCTAAAAAAAGTCAAAATAACAGAGTAAGATTTTTGGTAGTTACCATGGAAAGACAGAAGTTCAAAATCTATAATTACAACAAAAATAGCAGACAGCCATTGAATAATCAAGCTGACAACGATAAAAATGACAAAAATGACAAAAATGACAAAAATGACAAAAATGACAAAAATGACAAAAATGACAAAAATGACAAAAATGACAAAAATGACAAAAATGACAAAAATGACAAAAATGACAAAAATGACAAAAATGACAAAAATGACAAAAATGACAAAAATGACAAAAATGACAAAAATGACAAAAATGACAAAAATGACAAAAATGACAAAAATGACAAAAATGACAAAAATGACAAAAATGACAAAAATGACAAAAATGACAAAAATGACAAAAACGACAAAAACGACAAAAATGACAAAAATGACAAAAATGACAAAAATGACAAAAATGACAAAAATGACAAAAATGACAAAAATGACAAAAATGACAAAAATGACAAAAATGACAAAAATGACAAAAATGACAAAAATGACAAAAATGACAAAAATGACAAAAATGACAAAAATGACAAAAATGACAAAAATGACAAAAATGACAAAAATGACAAAAATGACAAAAATGACAAAAATGACAAAAATGACAAAAATGACAAAAATGACAAAAATGACAAAAATGACAAAAATGACAAAAATGACAAAAATGACAAAAATGACAAAAATGACAAAAATGACAAAAATGACAAAAATGACAAAAATGGCAAAAATGACAAAAATGACAAAAATGACAAAAATGACAAAAATGACAAAAATGACAAAAATGACAAAAATGACAAAAATGAAAAAAATGACAAAAATGAAAAAAATGATAAAAATGATAAAAATGATAAAAATGATAAAAATGATAAAAATGACAAAAATGACAAAAATGACAAAAATGACAAAAATGACAAAAATGACAAAAATGACAAAAATGACAAAAATGACAAAAATGACAAAAATGACAAAAATGACAAAAATGACAAAAATGACAAAAATGACAAAAATGACAAAAATGACAAAAATGACAAAAATGACAAAAATGACAAAAATGACAAAAATGACAAAAATGACAAAAATGACAAAAATGACAAAAATGACAAAAATGACAAAAATGACAAAAATGACAAAAATGACAAAAATGACAAAAATGACAAAAATGACAAAAATGACAAAAATGACAAAAATGACAAAAATGACAAAAATGACAAAAATGACAAAAATGACAAAAATGACAAAAATGACAAAAATGACAAAAATGACAAAAATGACAAAAATGACAAAAATGACAAAAATGACAAAAATGACAAAAATGACAAAAATGACAAAAATGACAAAAATGACAAAAATGACAAAAATGACAAAAATGACAAAAATGACAAAAATGACAAAAATGACAAAAATGACAAAAATGACAAAAATGACAAAAATGACAAAAATGACAAAAATGACAAAAATGACAAAAATGACAAAAATGACAAAAATGACAAAAATGACAAAAATGACAAAAATGACAAAAATGACAAAAATGACAAAAATGACAAAAATGACAAAAATGACAAAAATGACAAAAATGACAAAAATGACAAAAATGACAAAAATGACAAAAATGACAAAAATGACAAAAATGACAAAAATGACAAAAATGACAAAAATGACAAAAATGACAAAAATGACAAAAATGACAAAAATGACAAAAATGACAAAAATGACAAAAATGACAAAAATGACAAAAATGACAAAAATGACAAAAATGACAAAAATGACAAAAATGACAAAAATGACAAAAATGACAAAAATGACAAAAATGACAAAAATGACAAAAATGACAAAAATGACAAAAATGACAAAAATGACAAAAATGACAAAAATGACAAAAATAGCAAAAATGACAAAAATGACAAAAATGACAAAAATGACAAAAATGACAAAAATGACAAAAATGACAAAAATGACAAAAATGACAAAAATGACAAAAATGACAAAAATGACAAAAATGACAAAAATGACAAAAATGACAAAAATGACAAAAATGACAAAAATGACAAAAATGACAAAAATGACAAAAATGACAAAAATGACAAAAATGACAAAAATGACAAAAATGACAAAAATGACAAAAATGACAAAAATGACAAAAATGACAAAAATGACAAAAATGACAAAAATGACAAAAATGACAAAAATGACAAAAATGACAAAAATGACAAAAATGACAAAAATGACAAAAATGACAAAAATGACAAAAATGACAAAAATGACAAAAATGACAAAAATGACAAAAATGACAAAAATGACAAAAATGACAAAAATGACAAAAATGACAAAAATGACAAAAATGACAAAAATGACAAAAATGACAAAAATGACAAAAATGACAAAAATGACAAAAATGACAAAAATGACAAAAATGACAAAAATGACAAAAATGACAAAAATGACAAAAATGACAAAAATGACAAAAATGACAAAAATGACAAAAATGACAAAAATGACAAAAATGACAAAAATGACAAAAATGACAAAAATGACAAAAATGACAAAAATGACAAAAATGACAAAAATGACAAAAATGACAAAAATGACAAAAATGACAAAAATGACAAAAATGACAAAAATGACAAAAATGACAAAAATGACAAAAATGACAAAAATGACAAAAATGACAAAAATGACAAAAATGACAAAAATGACAAAAATGACAAAAATGACAAAAATGACAAAAATGACAAAAATGACAAAAATGACAAAAATGACAAAAATGACAAAAATGACAAAAATGACAAAAATGACAAAAATGACAAAAATGACAAAAATGACAAAAATGACAAAAATGACAAAAATGACAAAAAATGACAAAAAATGACAAAAATCACAAAATGACAAAAATGACAAAAATGACAAAAATGATGAAAATGACAAAAATGACAAAAATGACAAAAATGACAAAAATGACAAAAATGACAAAAATGACAAAAATGACAAAAATGACAAAAATGACAAAAATGACAAAAATGACAAAAATGACAAAAATGACAAAAATGACAAAAATGACAAAAATGACAAAAATGACAAAAATGACAAAAATGACAAAAATGACAAAAATGACAAAAATGACAAAAATGACAAAAATGACAAAAATGACAAAAATGACAAAAATGACAAAAATGACAAAAATGACAAAAATGACAAAAATGACAAAAATGACAAAAATGACAAAAATGACAAAAATGACAAAAATGACAAAAATGACAAAAATGACAAAAATGACAAAAATGACAAAAATGACAAAAATGACAAAAATGACAAAAATGACAAAAATGACAAAAATGACAAAAATGACAAAAATGACACAAATGACAAAAATGACAAAAATGACAAAAATGACAAAAATGACAAAAATGACAAAAATGACAAAAATGACAAAAATGACAAAAATGACAAAAATGACAAAAATGACAAAAATGACAAAAATGACAAAAATGACAAAAATGACAAAAATGACAAAAATGACAAAAATGACAAAAATGACAAAAATGACGAAAATGCCAAAAATGACAAAAATGACAAAAATGACAAAAAATGACAAAAATGACAAAAAATGACAAAAATGACAAAAATGACAAAAATGACAAAAATGACAAAAATGACAAAAATGACAAAAATGACAAAAATGACAAAAATGACAAAAATGACAAAAATGACAAAAATGACAAAAATGACAAAAATGACAAAAATGACAAAAATGACAAAAATGACAAAAATGACAAAAATGACAAAAATGACAAAAATGACAAAAATGATAAAAATGACAAAAATGACAAAAATGACAAAAATGACAAAAATGACAAAAATGACAAAAATGACAAAAATGACAAAAATGACAAAAATGACAAAAATGACAAAAATGACAAAAATGACAAAAATGACAAAAATGACAAAAATGACAAAAATGACAAAAATGACAAAAATGACAAAAATGACAAAAATGACAAAAATGACAAAAATGACAAAAATGACAAAAATGACAAAAATGACAAAAATGACAAAAATGACAAAAATGACAAAAATGACAAAAATGACAAAAATGACAAAAATGACAAAAATGACAAAAATGACAAAAATGACAAAAATGACAAAAATGACAAAAATGACAAAAATGACAAAAATGACAAAAATGACAAAAATGACAAAAATGACAAAAATGACAAAAATGACAAAAATGACAAAAATGACAAAAATGACAAAAATGACAAAAATGACAAAAATGACAAAAATGACAAAAATGACAAAAATGACAAAAATGACAAAAATGACAAAAATGAAAAAAAATGACAAAAATGACAAAAAATGACAAAAAATGACAAAAATGACAAAAATGACAAAAATGACAAAAATGACAAAAATGACAAAAATTACAAAAATGACAAAAATGACAAAAATGACAAAAATGACAAAAATGACAAAAATGACAAAAATGACAAAAATGACAAAAATGACAAAAATGACAAAAATGACAAAAATGACAAAAATGACAAAAATGACAAAAATGACAAAAATGACAAAAATGACAAAAATGACAAAAATGACAAAAATGACAAAAATGACAAAAATGACAAAAATGACAAAAATGACAAAAATGACAAAAATGACAAAAATGACAAAAATGACAAAAATGACAAAAAATGACAAAAATGACTAAAATTACAAAAATGACAAAAATGACAAAAAATTTATAAATAACTAAACTGATCAAAATAACAAAATTATTAAAAAATACAAAAATTACGAAAATGATAAAAAAATACAACAATAACAAAGAATAAAAAAAATTTACAAAAATGACAAAAATGACAAAAATGACAAAAATGACAAAAATGACAAAAATGACAAAAATGACAAAAATGACAAAAATGACAAAAATGACAAAAATGACAAAAATGACAAAAATGACAAAAATGACAAAAATGACAAAAATGACAAAAATGACAAAAATGACAAAAATGACAAAAATGACAAAAATGACAAAAATGACAAAAATGACAAAAATGACAAAAATGACAAAAATGACAAAAATGACAAAAATGACAAAAATGACAAAAATGACAAAAATGACAAAAATGACAAAAATGACAAAAATGACAAAAATGACAAAAATGACAAAAATGACAAAAATGACAAAAATGACAAAAATGACAAAAATGACAAAAATGACAAAAATGACAAAAATGACAAAAATGACAAAAATGACAAAAATGACAAAAATGACAAAAATGACAAAAATGACAAAAATGACAAAAATGACAAAAATGACAAAAATGACAAAAATGACAAAAATGACAAAAATGACAAAAATGAAAAAAATGACAAAAATGACAAAAATGACAAAAATGACAAAAATGACAAAAATGACAAAAATGACAAAAATGACAAAAATGACAAAAATGACAAAAATGACAAAAATGACAAAAATGACAAAAATGACAAAAATGACAAAAATGACAAAAATGACAAAAATGACAAAAATGACAAAAATGACAAAAATGACAAAAATGACAAAAATTACAAAAATGACAAAAATGACAAAAATGACAAAAATGACAAAAATGACAAAAATGACAAAAATGACAAAAATGACAAAAATGATAAAAATGACAAAAATGACAAAAATGACAAAAATGACAAAAATGACAAAAATGACAAAAATGACAAAAATGACAAAAATGACAAAAATGACAAAAATGACAAAAATGACAAAAATGACAAAAATGACAAAAATGACAAAAATGACAAAAATGACAAAAATGACAAAAATGACAAAAATGACAAAAATGACAAAAATGACAAAAATGACAAAAATGACAAAAATGACAAAAATGACAAAAATGACAAAAATGACAAAAATGACAAAAATGACAAAAATGACAAAAATGACAAAAATGACAAAAATGACAAAAATGACAAAAATGACAAAAATGACAAAAATGACAAAAATGACAAAAATGACAAAAATGACAAAAATGACAAAAATGACAAAAATGACAAAAATGACAAAAATGACAAAAATGACAAAAATGACAAAAATGACAAAAATGACAAAAATGACAAAAATGACAAAAATGACAAAAATGACAAAAATGACAAAAATGACAAAAATGACAAAAATGACAAAAATGACAAAAATGACAAAAATGACAAAAATGACAAAAATGACAAAAATGACAAAAATGACAAAAATGACAAAAATGACAAAAATGACAAAAATGACAAAAATGACAAAAATGACAAAAATGACAAAAATGACAAAAATGACAAAAATGACAAAAATGACAAAAATGACAAAAATGACAAAAATGACAAAAATGACAAAAATGACAAAAATGACAAAAATGACAAAAATGACAAAAATGACAAAAATGACAAAAATGACAAAAATGACAAAAATGACAAAAATGACAAAAATGACAAAAATGACAAAAATGACAAAAATGACAAAAATGACAAAAATGACAAAAATGACAAAAATGACAAAAATGACAAAAATGACAAAAATGACAAAAATGACAAAAATGACAAAAATGACAAAAATGACAAAAATGACAAAAATGACAAAAATGACAAAAATGACAAAAATGACAAAAATGACAAAAATGACAAAAATGACAAAAATGACAAAAATGACAAAAATGACAAAAATGACAAAAATGACAAAAATGACAAAAATGACAAAAATGACAAAAATGACAAAAATGACAAAAATGACAAAAATGACAAAAATGACAAAAATGACAAAAATGACAAAAATGACAAAAATGACAAAAATGACAAAAATGACAAAAATGACAAAAATGACAAAAATGACAAAAATGACAAAAATGACAAAAATGACAAAAATGACAAAAATGACAAAAATGACAAAAATGACAAAAATGACAAAAATGACAAAAATGACAAAAATGACAAAAATGACAAAAATGACAAAAATGACAAAAATGACAAAAATGACAAAAATGACAAAAATGACAAAAATGACAAAAATGACAAAAATGACAAAAATGACAAAAATGACAAAAATGACAAAAATGACAAAAATGACAAAAATGACAAAAATGACAAAAATGACAAAAATGACAAAAATGACAAAAATGACAAAAATGACAAAAATGACAAAAATGACAAAAATGACAAAAATGACAAAAATGACAAAAATGACAAAAATGACAAAAATGACAAAAATGACAAAAATGACAAAAATGACAAAAATGACAAAAATGACAAAAATGACAAAAATGACAAAAATGACAAAAATGACAAAAATGACAAAAATGACAAAAATGACAAAAATGACAAAAATGACAAAAATGACAAAAATGACAAAAATGACAAAAATGACAAAAATGACAAAAATGACAAAAATGACAAAAATGACAAAAATGACAAAAATGACAAAAATGACAAAAATGACAAAAATGACAAAAATGACAAAAATGACAAAAATGACAAAAATGACAAAAATGACAAAAATGACAAAAATGACAAAAATGACAAAAATGACAAAAATGACAAAAATGACAAAAATGACAAAAATGACAAAAATGACAAAAATGACAAAAATGACAAAAATGACAAAAATGACAAAAATGACAAAAATGACAAAAATGACAAAAATGACAAAAATGACAAAAATGACAAAAATGACAAAAATGACAAAAATGACAAAAATGACAAAAATGACAAAAATGACAAAAATGACAAAAATGACAAAAATGACAAAAATGACAAAAATGACAAAAATGACAAAAATGACAAAAATGACAAAAATGACAAAAATGACAAAAATGACAAAAATGACAAAAATGACAAAAATGACAAAAATGACAAAAATGACAAAAATGACAAAAATGACAAAAATGACAAAAATGACAAAAATGACAAAAATGACAAAAATGACAAAAATGACAAAAATGACAAAAATGACAAAAATGACAAAAATGACAAAAATGACAAAAATGACAAAAATGACAAAAATGACAAAAATGACAAAAATGACAAAAATGACAAAAATGACAAAAATGACAAAAATGACAAAAATGACAAAAATGACAAAAATGACAAAAATGACAAAAATGACAAAAATGACAAAAATGACAAAAATGACAAAAATGACAAAAATGACAAAAATGACAAAAATGACAAAAATGACAAAAATGACAAAAATGACAAAAATGACAAAAATGACAAAAATGACAAAAATGACAAAAATGACAAAAATGACAAAAATGACAAAAATGACAAAAATGACAAAAATGACAAAAATGACAAAAATGACAAAAATGACAAAAATGACAAAAATGACAAAAATGACAAAAATGACAAAAATGACAAAAATGACAAAAATGACAAAAATGACAAAAATGACAAAAATGACAAAAATGACAAAAATGACAAAAATGACAAAAATGACAAAAATGACAAAAATGACAAAAATGACAAAAATGACAAAAATGACAAAAATGACAAAAATGACAAAAATGACAAAAATGACAAAAATGACAAAAATGACAAAAATGACAAAAATGACAAAAATGACAAAAATGACAAAAATGACAAAAATGACAAAAATGACAAAAATGACAAAAATGACAAAAATGACAAAAATGACAAAAATGACAAAAATGACAAAAATGACAAAAATGACAAAAATGACAAAAATGACAAAAATGACAAAAATGACAAAAATGACAAAAATGACAAAAATGACAAAAATGACAAAAATGACAAAAATGACAAAAATGACAAAAATGACAAAAATGACAAAAATGACAAAAATGACAAAAATGACAAAAATGACAAAAATGACAAAAATGACAAAAATGACAAAAATGACAAAAATGACAAAAATGACAAAAATGACAAAAATGACTAAAATGACTAAAATGACAAAAATGACAAAAATGACAAAAATTACAAAAATTACAAAAATGACAAAAATGACAAAAATGACAAAAATGACAAAAATGACAAAAATGACAAAAATGACAAAAATGACAAAAATGACAAAAATGACAAAAATGACAAAAATGACAAAAATGACGAAAATGACTAAAATGACAAAAATGACAAAAATGACAAAAATGACAAAAATGACAAAAATGACAAAAATGACAAAAATGACAAAAATGACAAAAATGACAAAAATGACAAAAATGACAAAAATGACAAAAATGACAAAAATGACAAAAATGACAAAAATGACAAAAATGACAAAAATGACAAAAATGACAAAAATGACAAAAATGACAAAAATGACAAAAATGACAAAAATGACAAAAATGACAAAAATGACAAAAATGACAAAAATGACAAAAATGACAAAAATGACAAAAATGACAAAAATGACAAAAATGACAAAAATGACAAAAATGACAAAAATGACAAAAATGACAAAAATGACAAAAATGACAAAAATGACAAAAATGACAAAAATGGCAAAAATGACAAAAATGACAAAAATGACAAAAATGACAAAAATGACAAAAATGACAAAAATGACAAAAATGACAAAAATGACAAAAATGACAAAAATGACAAAAATGACAAAAATGACAAAAATGACAAAAATGACAAAAATGACAAAAATTACATAAATTACAAAAATTATAAGAATTCACAGTGTCAATTATTTAATGTTTCAATTTTTTAAATTTTGTTAATTTTCCAATTTTGTCAATTTTGTCCATTTTCTTAATTTTGTCCATTTTGTTAATTTTGTTAATTTTTTCAATTTTGTCAATTTGTCAATTTTGTCATTTTTTTCAATTTTGTCAATTTTGTCAATTTTGTCAATTGTGTCAATTGTGTCAATTGTGTCAATTGTGTCAATTTTGTCAATTTTGTCAATTTTGTCAATTTTGTCATTTTTGTCAATTTTGTAAATTTTGTCAATTTTGTCAATTTTGTCAATTTTGTCAATTATGTCAATTTTGTCAATTTTGTCAATTTTGTCAATTTTGTCAATTTTGTCAATTTTGTCAATTTTGTCAATTTTGTCAATTTTGTCATTTTTGTCAATTTTGTCAATTTTGTCATTTTTGTCATTTTTGTCAATTTTGTCAATTTTGTCAATTTTGCCAATTTTGTCAATTTTGTCAATTTTGTCAATTTTGTCAATTTTGTCAATTTTGTCAATTTTGTCAATTTTGTCAATTTTGTGAATTTTGTGAATTTTGTGAATTTTGTGAATTTTGTGAATTTTGTGAATTTTGTGAATTTTGTGAATTTTGTGAATTTTGTGAATTTTGTGAATTTTGTGAATTTTGTGAATTTTGTGAATTTTGTGAATTTTGTAAATTTTGTGACTTTTGTGAATTTTGTGAATTTTGTCAATTTTGTAAATTTTGTGAATTTTGTGAATTTTGCAAATTTTGTCAATTTTGTGAATTTTGCAAATTTTGTCAATTTTGTCATTTTTTTTTAATTTTTTCAATTTTGTCAATTTTGTCAATTTTGTCAATTTTGTCATTTTTGTCAATTTTGTCAATTTTGTTAATTTTGTCAATTTTGTTAATTTTGTCAATTGTGTCAATTTTGTTAATTTTGTCAATTTTGTCAACTTTGTGAATTTTGTCATTTTTGTCAATTGTGTCAATTTTGTAAATAGTTTATATTTTGCCAATTTTTCAATTTTGTCAGTTTTGTCATTTTGGTTAAATTTGTCAATATTGTCAATTTTGCCAATTTTGTCAATTTTGTCAATTTTACAAATTTTGTCAATTTTGTAATTTTATAAATTTTGTCTATTTTTTCAAATTGTGTGTTATTTTTTAAAAAATTTCCAATTTTATTATTTATGTCAATGTTGTTATTTGTTTGAATCAACGTTTTTCTTCTACGAAAATTCATTATTTTGATGTATTGAATTTATTCAGATTTTAAGCTTATATGTAAAAAAATCAAAGAAATTTCTGGAAATCTTGTCATCTAAAAAAGAAAAACAAAGATTTTTTCGTTCTTATATTGTATTATAAGCTGGATTGTGATATAAAAAAAATTTTAAAACAACTCGTAAACAAATAATAATTTATTTCGCATTTTCGATATGTACATAATATATAGTTTTTTTTTCGAAATTTCTCGCCTCTTCAAATTTAAAACGGTCAAACAAAGAAATTCGTATATGCAATATTTACACGAGTGCTTGCAACTAATCAAACTTTTTTTCTTCTAAAAGGCACATGTTTTCGCATCTTAGGCTATGTAATGTAGATAGGAAAGTAAATTTACAAAAATGCACGAAATCTCGCAGACGGTGAAAGAGTAAGGAATGCGTTTTCGCTCGTGTGCATTTTTAGTCGTGATTATGGCCAAAATGAAGAGGACTGGGGCGGTGCTTCCGGCTTTTCCGGGCAAAAAGTTCCGACAGCGAGTCCTGATGCTGCTTGTGGCTGATGTAGCCGAGCGAACCGGAACCCAGAGCCACTCCGTTGGGACCGTGGATGTATCCGATTGAGCCGGATCCGAGAGCGACTGGGCCATGGTTTTTGGTGAGAACTGGCGATAGGTTCTGGTGCAGCCGTGGATTGTAACCAATCACCGGGGGGAAAGTGGCCGTCGTCGTCGGCTGCTGGAGGAAGGTATTGTAGAAGGGCTGATATTTGCTGGGGAAATATGTCGGGGCCGTGGCCGTCGTTCTGGGATGATAGATGTTGGTCTGCAGCAACCGATTCCGCTCAATCTCTTCCGGATGGTGTTCCGTGACCGAGTATTGTTTCAGGATTCTCCCGTCAGCGATGTAGGTGTCGGTATCGTGATATCCCAGGTGGTTTCCTCCGATGAAGTGGAAAGGTGAGCCGTAGTTGGAATACTCAAAGAAGTTGCTTTTGTAGATAGAATCTAGGGAAGATGGCTTTGCGGAAAGGAAAGTGGGAATGGAAGTTGGGAGTGGTTTGATTACATGATGATCTAGGATAGGGGCGTGGGCAGAGTAGATGGGCCCAGATGGGAGGAAGGTGGTAGAGTGATAGTAGGGAGTTGGTTCAGTTACCGTAAGAAAGGGATCGGAAAGGTCGTACAGGAGCCGCTTCTGCTTAACCCCAGCTCGCGCCAAGGATCTCGTGCTAAAGCCGCACACAATTAAAATAATAATGAGTCGTGGGTTCTGTAATAGGAGAACAAAAAAAACGTCAATTAATTTCCTAACTACCTAGAAAGGGATGGCTCGGCTTCACTTATGATTGACAGTAGTTTACTTTAAACTTAACCCAGCATTATGCTGGTTTTAAATTATCAGAAATGAAATGCCATTTTGGGTCTATTGCATGAGTAGTACAAGGCACTTAAGATATGTCAGATTAAATCGAACAACATGTTCAACCCACCAGCAGAAAGAGAAACGGCTTGAAAGCAAAAATTTGAAGAAAAAAAAAACGTTGGTTCGCCTTGTTTGTCGATTTGCAAATCACATCGGTACCGAAGTTTTCTTCAATTCAAGTCATCTTTGGTGCAAAAAAGGGGTGTAAGAAAATGTACAACATTGGTAATACGGAGCAACTTTTTTGATACACACGTTTCAGATTAAGTCGAAGCATTTTACCAATATTCGCCTCAAAAGATCTTGACAAGACCAGATAAAGTTAATATGGAGTCAAATACAAAATCTAATGTGGTAGAAAAATTATGATTTTCGAAGCAATAAGAGGAGGTATAAAAAGGGGTTTTTTTTAATCTGGACAAAGTCTCTGAAACTAGTACAATCTTCTCAATAAAGAAATATCTACCTAGGAAGAATAGATATTTTTGGTCCAACTGTTTATTGATACAGTGAGCGAAATAAGTATAGTGCCACTTGTGTTTTTCAACAAAAACAAGATTATTTCTAGAAATTTACTGTGTAAAAGTGAATAATAATGCTTCTACGAATTATTCGAATAGATAACTGCATTTTAAGGAGCTTTCTAGAATTTCAAAGGTTTAAAAAGGGGGTTTTATGAGATGCTTCTCCCGCGTTTAGGAATTTGATATTTGAGCTGTAATACTTTATCAAACTGCTCGATTTCTTCAGTATGATGCAAAATGACGAAACATAGAATAAAGGCTGAATTTAAATTAAACAATAGGCTTCAAATTCAAAAATATTAATGTTTTAAAATAATCAAACACTATTTCTCTAGTTTCAAGTCATAGATGGCAGCACTATCTTGCAATTAAACCGAATGGAGATCCATTTTCGAATATCCAGGATAATCAAAGGTGTGATGGATAATTTTGATCAAGAAATAAGTACTTTGTACCGTGTGACCGCATTGGAAATTCTGAGATCACAAAATCAAAAACTTAGAATTTCATCAAGGTCACTAAAAGTGAATTTCTAGGACCGATAATCAGAATAATTTTGTACTTTCCGATGGAGCTTGACGGACCAGACGACTGGTAGTATTATTGGTATGATTTGAAATTGAATCGGAAGTTGAGATGAGCAGGAATTTTGGCGATGGTTTATTCTTGTGCTGGTGATTTTTTTGTAAATCCGGAAAATCTTTCTGCAGCGTGAACTCCAAAAAAACTGTGTTGAAAAACTACCTCGAAATGATGCATATGGGCCTAAATAAACCTGGAAAATCAATATTGAGACTTAATTTAGTATTAACTGCAAGATAGTGCAGCCATCCATGACTATAAACTGGAAAAAGTAAGGTTTACAGAAAAGAATCTAAGTTTTTCAATTCCAACCTGTTTTTTCTGATTCAAAATAAACCCAGAATGTTTGTTTCATCATTTCACATCATTTTAATGAAGAAAGTAAGTAGTTTGGTAAAAAAAAAATTACAGCTCAAATATCAAATTCCTTAGTTCTAGAAGAACATCTCTTAAAACGCCCTTAAAGCCTTTGAAAACTTTTGGAATTATAGAAAACTCCTTAAATTGCAGTTATCTGTTCAAATAATTCGTAGAAGCATTCCCGAGCAGACTTTTATGGCAAAATTATACCTAATTTTGCTATCATGCCTTGAAAGTAAAATGAGGTATCATTTTGCCCGAATAAAGGTGGTACAATGCCAAAATTTGGGTCTCACTTTTCATATGCCGATACCACAATTATACCAACTGTAGGTTTCACTGAAAGCTTAATGATACCTCGTTTAACCACCATCTCAAAACGCGTTTTGAGAGCACAATGATGCCAATTTTTGGCTTCGATTAGATCCAAAATTTGGCATCGGTGAGCTTTCAAAATAATTTTGAAAACGCTGGCTTAACGAGGTTTCAATGAGCTTTGAATGCAACCAAAATTTGGTATAACTGTGCAATCCGTGTATGAAAAATGGGATAAAAATTGGGGCATTGTTTCACCGTTATTAGGGCAAAATGATACAAAATTTTGCTAACAAAGCATGATAGCAGAATTTTGTATAATTTTAGGTTTCATTGAAACCTTACCCGATCAGACTTTTATGCAAAATAATACCTAATTATGCCAAAATTTCAATAACAGAGCATGATAGCAAAACTTTGTGCAATTTTTCCCGAGGTCAATATTTTAATTTTTTCGATTTTTTTTCTTGATTTGGTTCAATTTAATCAATTGCCTGAATTCATATAACAATCTTCGCATCAAAATCAAAATCGTCTCCAAAAACCATCATGTATAAAGTGAAATTGCTAATTCATCAAAAACGAAAACCAATCCCCAAAATTTTTGCCTTGCCTACATGAAGGCGTTTTCACTTTGCCTTTGCAAATGTTGAGTATTTTAGGTAGATTTATTTTAGTTGAATAAAACATAAAATTCTTCCACTAAAAAAAATTAAATTTAACAATTTTGCGCAAAAACGAGCAGTCAGAGGACAGACAAGGATGCTTATAGTATAATAAAAAAGTATTGGGAGAATCATCTTTCCTTATCGGGAAAAACCGGAAAAAATTTTTAAATTTCAAAATGAAAAATAGCTGAAACCCTGAATTGGACTGACTTTTTTCAAATCAGTTGGTAAAAATATGTTTTGAATCAAAAAAAATTATAAAAAGCTTAAAAACGGTTTAGGTTTTAGGTGTTTGGAGTAAATTATTACAAGCTCGCTTCAATTGATTCAACGTGTTGACTGCCAATTTCATAGTGTCAGGTTATCATAAAATGTGTTTTTTTTTGAGTTGAAAGAAAAGCATTCGAAAACAATTTATTCAAACAGATTTCAAATAATTTCATTTAATATCCTAGCAAATTCACAAAAAAAAACAAATTTTAAACGCCTGAATGTATACAATACATAAGATTTCAATGAATGGTTTTGATGGGGTTAAATCTTTAGGATGTAGTAAATTATGAAAATTCCTAGAACTCTAGGACCTACCGAGAAACTTTGGTAGTCTGCCGAGATAGAGAATTCATCAAATTGCTTATCATTATTCGTATTATAAAGACCTCAAGATTATCAGAGAAAAATTCATAAATTTTAGTTAAAAATGTCGTAGAATTTTCCAAATGTTATTCTTTCTTTGGTGACTTTTTCATATTTATCTCTTCATATTTTTTCAAAAGTATCTTAACATCTGGTTTCCTACTTTGAACTGTTCCATCAAAAGTTATTTCTACGTCTATCCATTTCTGGTTGATCGATTTTTTTAACATAAAGCTGATATCATAGTCATTTAAAATTCATTCAACCGCCATTCACATTGATTGAGTATTAAGCTGCTGAACAATTCAGGACCATCTCATCACTGTTATAAAAATTTAAAAAGGAAATCAGAATACGGTTTAGAATGAAATTTTTAGTTGTAATAATAAGCACACATTCTACCCAGGAAATATGAGTTCACCTTCAACTTTTTCAGGTAAAGTTCGAATTTGTTCTAAATAACAAAATTTCAACGCATAACCGTAATCGCCTGCGCTTATGCAACTAACGTTATAATCTATAGGAAAGCGATGTTGGTTTATTTGAGATACTCCAAAACAGCACGGGCAAAATTTTAAAGCCGTTCAACAAAGTTGAGTTGAGGGATTCATGAAAATGCTTCAGGTGCCAAGCTTTATCTTGAAATAATGTTCGTTTCTTGATTCGGCATTCGTTGAAAGTTTTGCAAAGTTTTGCAACGTTTACAGTAGCAAAGGCGAATTTGGTAACGCTTCGTTTAGCATTTTTTTACATGCGTTTTTGAGTAGAATAAAATTCAGTGGATTTCCAGTGTAAGTAGATTTATCCTACACTACCGTCGTCATTTATTTTCAATTCTCAATTAAATAAAATTAACTATTCATTAAATTAAAATGAATAAATCGTTTTATTTTTTTGAGAATTGAAAACAAATTATCAAGTTAGTGTAGGATAAACTAACTTACTTCAAAAATAAACTGCATTTAATTTTTAATTATTGTTTAACATTAAAGAGTTACAGATCAGCACTTACCGAATGTATTCTAAACATCCAGCCTTCAATGAGTGGATGTTAATTTCAAAACTGGCCAGGTTCCTCTAATCGCCATCCATGTTCCGTTTTTCCGGATGTACACATTGTTGGATATGGACCTATCTGATGGACCTCTTTGCTGCAGAATCATGCATGTTTATCTGGGAACCTCCATCTCCTCGAAATCGTCTGTGTTCAGCTCCAGGGCACAGAAGTATTGTAAGGTTGACAGTAACTAGGACCCTACTGCTGCTTGCATACACTAACGCACTATCGTTTGAATGCACTATCGCGGAACGGAAAAAACGCGAGCCACATGGCTCCTTGGACACCAGCACTTTACTAACAAGAACGATGTTGTTTTTCTTTTTAATTTTTATTACAACGAAACGAAATATACGAAATCCCCGATCACAACTGTTTGTTTTTGTTTACATCAATACACAGTTGCGAAAAATTACTCAAAATAGACAATAAATACCAACATTGAAAAAGTAATTTTGAGTAATTTGAGATTATTTCTTCATAAAATAGAGAAGTGTGCAAGAAATCAATTTATGGGTTCTTGTAAACCACTTTTGAAATAACAAAAACTTCCATAACTAACTTTCGATCAAGGTGTGTATATATATAGGAGGTGTTACCGTTTATCAAACTCCCGATTTAGCCATTTTTGCTATTTAGGCTATGCAACTGCGGAACTCAAAGAAGTTTGTTTACCAACAAACCACTAAAAAGATTGAGAGCGCCGCTCACTCCTATTCACGCCTACTTACTGTGAAAGTCGGAGAACCTCGTGTTTCAATAAAAGTCTCAGCAACTGGAGAAAAGCGACCACATGATATTTTGCATTCCGTAAACGAATGTTGTGATTGTTTTGCAAAACTGTGTTTTATGTAGGAAGAAAAATCAAAATGTAGATTTTAAAAAAATGTCCGAAAAAGTACTTAGAACGAAAGAACAACAAACAGGTGGTGAAGTTTCCATCTCTACAGTTTATTAGTAGCGCTCATAATTGTTTGAATAATCTCGGTAAAAGTAAGAAGTTTATTTCAGTTTAATTTTTTATAGTTAACTTGAATTCATAGTACAATATTTAAAAAAATTTTGAGCCCTTTCAAATATTTAAAAAAATCAGAGAGGGTTCTTTAAGGGGTTGAAACGATTAATTAGACGTGAGGTGTTGGCTCATTAAAAAAAAATATACAAATTTATTGACAGCTTGCAATCCTTAAAAAATAAACAACGGATTTTGCTATCAGTTTGCCGTTGATAATGAATGTTGATCTCATTTTTATATGAAAATCTAATCTAGATGATTCCTTCATGATGTCTTAATTTGAAACCAAATTTGAAAATATGACAGATTAAAAATATATGATTTTGCTATCGTCGAAAATTCAACAGCTAAAAATTTATTTGTTTATTTGTTTCCCTAGGTCAGAAGGGGAGAGGGCCGTAATAGTCGAAGCAACTCAACTGTTAAAAATAGTTAAATAGAAGAATGTAGATTCATTTGGGTTTTTAGAATAATGATACCTTAATGATGTCTATTTTTGCAATCACTGAAAAATCACCACTCAAAAATGCGCATACTGGTAACAAACAAATTAACTGTTTGTTTTCAGTTCGATTTAATTTTTAACACCTAATCAAATCATACAAATCACATGAAAAAACCTATATAACACTTATTATGTTTTTGGATAAACAATTTGAAATAAGTATACCTGAATAATAAAATAAATTTGAAACACTTGAAGTCAAAGGAGTTTACTTAGAAGAAAAAAAACGTTTGGCATGTAAAAAACACATTGCATGAAGGATTGATTTTGCCAAACATACCAATCAAATCCTATGGTAATTGTATTCTAAGTTGATTTTTTTTAATTGAATTTTTTTAGAAAACAAATTTTGTCAACTCGTTACCTCTTTTTGGTCTCAGTTTATTATTGTATGAAAATTAAGAAAAGAACTTAAGAACTGAATTCTTACTGTTGTTTTTTCGCCGAAATGATAAATCAGAGATTAAAATTAATGATATCTTGATGATGCCTTGTTGTGATATCACTGAAAAATCAAACATCTTTTAATGCCCGCACTTTGCTGGTAACTACTAAACTGTATGTTTGTTTTCATTTCGATCAAATTTTTGACTGTTTCATAATTTTTTTTATCGCAGAAAATGTTATACCAAATCATGGTATCATTCCCATCTCACTTTTCTACTAGATGAAAATAATGAAACCTTGGTGATGCCTTGTTTTGTTATCTTGGAAAAATCAAAACCAAAAAATGCTTTCATTTAGCTCTCAATGCCTTATTTTGGTATTGGTTTGACATTATCTTTCGACAAATTGATGCTTCAATGAAACCTAATTTTACCATCGGGAAAAATATGACACTAAATTATGCTATCACTTTGGCATTGATAGCTTATTTTGGTAACTGTTTGCTATCGATTCAGGCATCAAAGTCTGCTCGGGTTATTATTTACTTTTGTACAGTGAATTTTAAGAAATAATCTTGTTTTTGTTGAAAAACACAAGTGGTACTATTCTTATTTCGCACCCTTTTTTCATATTTTTGGTCCTCAACGCCAATTGCAACGTCCAAAAAAAGTAAATTTATGCTTGATTTATCCGTTAAAGCATTCAAAAAAATTGTAGAAGAAAATGTTAATGATTTTCAATCATTCATATTTTAACACTCAAAACACATAGTGGTACTATTCTTATTTCGCTCACTGTATCATCGAAGCTTCTGCTATTCGGTGAAATAAATGACGTATTCATTCCGGCAGAAATATATTGGTTAAATATATATGCTTTGAAGTTTTGATAAGTCATTTTGTCCATCAAGCATGTTCGACGAAACAAACAAATGACAATAGTTTTTTTATGTTTCTATTTTTAAATATACCTAGTATTATGAACTTTTACTTCAATCAAAGTGTTCATTCCGAGCACCAGAATATAATATCAGTATTTATACTCAGTTTTCAAGTTTTGAAAATGATGCTTTCTTAATGTTTTACTTTAATCGAACTCTATCATTAGTGAATAACTGAAATTTGTAATTTTTAATTTTGATTTTGTATCATGAGGTTTGATGCCGTTTAAATTAAAAGGTTTTTCTTTAAACTTGAAGGTCTTAAATTTAATTTGTTAAGACCAGACGTGGTCCTACCTACCTCTCCTACCTCGCTCTTTTTGAAGAAACGTTCATTCGAAAGAGTGATGGGGGTGGGGGGTTGTTAGAAAGGATACAGCAGACTGCCTCTTTTCCTCCAATTTGATCTTATTGAATTATTATTTTGAAAAATTTCAAAATTTGGAAAAAAAACTTTTTTAACCCATTTTTTAACTAAACTTTTTTAGATATTATTTGATACAATTTCAAACTCCGAATCTATAATTTTCCGTGTGGAAAAATGTTGATAAAAAGTGTCTTTCGTATTCTGTATACCAGGGAGTTAATTTTAATGAATCTAATTTTGATATATTCGAATATTTGAAAAAAAAATTATAATTGCTTTGAACTGAAACATGATTTTAAAACACTGACATTTTTTTTATTGTTTTGTTGATTTTTTCGGGGTTGTGATTCGAATTCTGAAATTTATTTCTCATTGTGAATTGTGGACTAAGAATTTTATTTCTAATTCTAAACCAAATTCTGAAATAAAATAATGAAATATCTTCATTCTAAAACTTTAAATAATCTGAAACGAATGAAATGAAAATTTAATCATCTGTTAAGAAAGGCTCCAAATTTGCAACACAGGGGGCATGAAGATTTTTATTCCTCGAAGGGCACATTATCCACAATTTTTAAAACGATGTTCGAGAAATAGTTTAGAAAAATTTGAAATGCATCCTGCAATGTTTTAAGAGCTGATGAAAAAGTTTTGACAAATTTATGCATTTTTTTCAACTGTCAAATGTTTAAGAACATTGTAAATAATGGTTTTGATTTAATAGTTAACATTCCCGTGAACTGCGAGTAATTTTGACTGTTGAGAAAAAGTTACATAAGTTTAATTTTTGTTGTGTTAAAAATTCCACAAAAATACAAGAATTTTACCAAATTTCAAAGTATATTGAAACCAAAATAAATTTCAGATATTTTTGGAAACACAACGTTTTGAAGTCTTTTGCATAGATGCTAACATCTCATTTTAATTTTTTCAAGATTTTAATTTATCTAAATTAATTAAAATCTTCAACATGGAAAAAAATAAAATGCTCTTTTGTGATGGCTGAAATAAAATAGTTGTAACACATTTAATTTAGTTTTCTTAGAAATTGTCGAATAACAATCTTTCTAAACAGTTTTTAAAACATACGCACCAAAATATCTGTGCTCTTGTGTAGGCAGTTGATACTATTCTTTAATGTATGGTCTTTATAAATTAAAAAATTTACTTTTATGCTAAATATGAAACTGGATTACAACTTTGGATTCAAATCATTATTGTGTAAATAATCTGGAAACAATATTGACAATATGATTGGAGTGGGTCTTGAAACTCAACCAAGCTCGGATACAAAATTCAACATTTAGTTTTTCATATAATGTTTTATATTATGTTCAATAGCATTATGATATTTCAATTTAGAACGAACACACACATACATTATTCACGAGTTACAAAACTAATTTTTCAATTTTGGCGGATAATGAATTTAAAATCTAAGTTATGATACAGAATAAATTCTTGATTTTTTTTTTAAATCCATAGGATCGGTAATAAATAAATAAAACTAATAAAAATTAATAAAACATAATATAAAACTACAAAAACCCATTAGACTACTTACGATAAAAATTGGCAAAAATGATAATTTTTCAATAGTTGATTTGATTGACTCAAAATATGTGTAAGGAACATCAGAGCATTTGCCGGCACGTGCAAACGAAACTATTATCTATCTCCAAAAACTGTTTCAATATAAATTTATCCAAAAAAGATGAACGTTCCCCGATGTATCTTTTATCAGTTTAATAATCGTTCGATCTGAGCTAATTTTTGAATGAGTAAATTTTTGGAATGATATTTTTTTTATTAGTTAAAGTTTTGGCATTTCAGCGAATCATGAAATTCAAAGTAAAATTGTTCGAGCTAGGATTGGTCAATCATGGATAGATCTGAGGAAGATCGATTTTTTCAATTCAGATTTTCTATTTTTGGATCGATTCTTTGGCATGATAAAAATCGATTAGACACGTTCATTTCCGAATTGATCTTTCGAACTTTACGCTAAGCCGAGTTATTTAGATCTAAATTCTAAATACCGCTTTAATGTCAAAGAGTGCCATTTGTTGGGCATTTTGTCGATTTCAATACTTAAAATAAGATTACCTTTTTTTGGAATTTTTGTCTGGAGTTTTGCAATAAATTAGTTTCCTAAATAAAGTCTAACGCAATTACGAATCGGATATGTGAAATTTTCAGAACAAAAAAAAGCGCGTTGGGCCGTCACGTTTTCACTCACTCAAGTATCAATTTCTTTTTATCGAGAAATAAACTTTCATAATCAAAGTGTAATGCCTTACATTTTGAATTTATTGAAATATCTTTAAGTTTTGTACACTTTTTATTTTTAATTTAATACACAATTCACTGAAAACGTGCTCAAACAATTTCGTGACGTTATCGTGGAATGAGTCTTAGGCAGAAATGACAATGGAAGGTGGAAAGAAATCCAATAGTTAGTGAAAATTTAGGTTAGGGTTTTTGTGTTGTGGACATCGTTATACTTCTTGTGTGATTCCAAAATTTAAATGCATCTTCTTGATTGAAATTTTCTAGTTAGTTTAATTATCTTTGTTATGCTTTTTGTCAAAATCGAGACTTATAATTAAAAGTATATCAAGAAATTAAGAATTGAAATTTACTTGAGGGTAATCGAAAAAGAAAAAAAATGATTTCCTTTATTTCAAAGTTGATTCTTGTTTTATGAAAGAGTAAAATGATCCTAAATTAGGTAGAAAAGAATAAATATAAAACACGTCTAAAGGAGGGGTTTGGAATAATCACAACAAATCGACAAATAAATACGTCCCATGGTTGCAACCGAAAAAGTACTAAAATTAAATTATTCAGCCCTTGTGGTTATAAAATTTTTGGAGGAAAAAATGTAAAAATTCTAAACTCTATGCGTAGAACTAAAGCGGTAAATTAAATATCAAAAGACTTAACCTCTGTGATTTTTTTAGCGAAAAAAATGGGTTTGGGAGGTTTTAACATTTAATAATTATTGCAATGTTAAACGAATGATAAGAAAGTTAGACTGCCAGTACAAATCCTACGCTTCTAAGTGCTTATAGCAAAATTGATCTTCACAATGGAAAATTAGACTGCAATTTTTTTCGGAAGCATCCCCATGGTGGAAAACTTTGGAAAATTGAAGGGTACACCGACTAGGAAAAGTTCTAAATTTTTATGAAGTTCAAGCGTTTTCATATATTCTTAACGGGGGTTTCCTGCTTGGGATGGGAACCCCCTCCCTCGATAAATAGGACCGCGTATAGTTAAGACTAATTTTACTTGAAGTCAATGTTTTATGTTCAATGAAATAATTCAAAAGTTTAAATACCTTCAGATACAGCTAGATATTAAGATTTATCATTCGCTTAAACTTCCTTGGCCTTGTCCAGCAAAATGACTCTCATTCTTAGAGGTTTTACATTCTCATTTATAGAGGTTTCATGTAACAAAAATCTCGACTTTTGCTTTCGCATTCGCAAAATTTTTGGTCATCGGCAATCGGTCATGAAGATTCGATGGGCGACTCTGTTAACACATTAGAACCACGAAGAAGTGTACTCCGGTAAAAAACTAAATTCGGCATTCTAAATAGATCTCTGAAATCATTGGACCAAATTTAACTAAAGTAGTACTTTTGAGCTACCGAAAGTGTTGTGTTTCATTCCGAATATAGTTGCATTATTACACGCAGAAAAATAAAAATTAGTTTCAAAGGAAAGTGCCGCAAAAACAAAGGATTTTTTCCTTTGATTTTGGGACAAATAAAAATGCCTTTGATTCAAATGCATTTTCTTTTGTTTCGAAGAAATGCTTTCCTTTGAATCAAAACTTTTTCTTTGTTCCAAAAAACAAAATGCTTTCGATTCAAAAACCTTTTCGTTTGATTTTATGTAATTTTCCTTTAATTCAACGGCATTTGGATTTCAATTTTTCAAAAATCGTTCTTCAATTCTATTTTTTGTTCCCAAAAATTCTAGTACTACTTATTAATTTTCGTCCTATTGCAAATAAAAAGAAATCAATTATGCTTTAAAATATTTTATTTCTCTGTAAGTTTTTTTTCTCTGTAAGTAGATGTTCTACCTTTCACCACTTCACATAATCGATCTTCCCTTGTTTGAATTTTCCGGTTCATCTGTAAATAAAGAGTAGAACATAATACAAATTATGACAAAAATGCTAAAAAGCTCACAAAAAACGACATTAAACTAAATAATTCTAACAATTAAAAAAAATTTTTTACATACATAACATGGAAATAGTACTTACTGTCTCCTTAGACCGGATCGGAACCGATTGCAACCGCTTAGCCGGAGGACTCTAACAGTCAGTACAGTTACCTCTTCAAATTGGTTGGATGAAAGATTGCCTTAAAAAAATTGTTATGTTGTTATTTAAAATTAAATTGATCTTGAAAGACCTACCATGGAGTCCAATATCGTTTCCCCTTTCATAGCTGTCGAAACTTTCCTACGCCGGATCTCACCGTGCTGTCTGAGGTTGCCCAGCAGGAAAATTCCGCTGAAATAAATAGGTCTGACTGGTTGTTGGAAAAACTTTTCCGCCAAACAGAAGCTGTGTCGACTATTTGACGAAAAAATACTTTGATTCAAAAAAAAAAAAAATCATCTTAATCAATTAATTTTTACATTGATTCTTTGATATAAATAAATTCTTTGAATTCAAATTTAATATTTTGATTTTAAAACTTGGAACTTTGCTTTAAACGAAAAATAGTTCGGTTCAATATAAAATTTACTCAAATCAAGGAAATTGGATTTTGTTTCAATGTACACAAGGTTTTTGAATCAAAGATGTGTATTTTTAATTTCAATGGTACTACTTTTCGCTGCGTGTACATTTATAACATTTTAGTTATGCTTCTAAATATAGCACACCTGCGGCGAGCGAAAACCGAGATATCTCGTTTTTAGTCCGCAATGTGTTAGCTGTCAGGACTTTCTTAACCGATATGATAACGATGTCTCGAGCTTCCAGGTATGTTTCCATTTGAAGTTAATTTTGATTCAATTTATTAAAAAAAAATTCCTTTTCACAGGTGTCGGCGGTTCTTTGGATTCCTCAGACAGATTCATCTCGGAAACAAAAAAGTTCGTTCAAGAGGACGAATATTCGAAGAAAACCGAACCGAAAGCATCGAACAAGCTACCAAAACAGATGCACGACGGTCATGATAAGCAAGATAAAGCCAAAAGCAGTGGAAACGGTCTTCCGGTAGAGCCGCAAGAAAAATCAGCTCAAGACATGAAATTTACAGGAATGAAACCGTTCAAAGTCAGCCGCTAGCTTAGGTTCAATATAAAATGGAATATTGATATGTGGTGTATTTACACAGATTAAGGCTTTATTCTTTTCAGATTCAGAACAAACGGAGCAAATCAGGAATCAAAACGTCGAAGAGCTCTTCGTATCTTGTTCCAATCGACGGATAAGAAGACGGGGAAAACAAAACCACAAAACCAAACAAACCAACAAACTTATACAGCCAGCAACTAGCAAAAAATAACTTACAGAATTTTTTTTCCCAGGAAACAAACAAACGAGTGGATCGATGAACACGCTCATCAACAATCAAGTCTGATTCAACAGCCTAATAACATTTTTATCTTAACTCTTCTCGAAATGCTGTCTTCGGATAAAATATTTGTCATAGCTCAGGCTTTAAGAAAAGCCGTAGATATTCAAAAGAAATCGACCGAAGGAAAATACAATTATGTATTGATGAAAAACTGTTTTTAAAAAGTGTTTTTAAATCCCATACAAGCTTCAGGCTCGTTGAGCGACCCCTTACCGTGATCCGATCTGGCCTAAATTTGGCATGAACAATTTGAGCATAATATTTCATAGTTTTTTAATTTCCCATACTAATTTGAGGAAGTCTAACGTGGAATGTGTCAATCAATATTAAAAATGGTTTTTGGATGACTACAAAAAAAAGGTTTGTTAAAAATTACCTATTTACATAAAATTTTATCGATCATATCTAAAAAAAATCGCACTCATCATAAATTTCGACTAAAAGTCCTATGGCACAAGTAAGATTTACATTTCCGTAACTTTCCTTCTTGCATGGCGACCGTCAAAAATTATTCCCCAAAAAGCCCCACTCATGAACAGCTTTCATAGAAGATAAAAAGTATTGTTCATTGAAGCTATGTGAAATGAAAAAACTTTAGGTCAGCTGCTAAAAACTGAGGCTTGAGTTTTTTTTTTTGTACAAAAGGTGTCAGCGCGATGAGTACAATATAACAACTGCGTCAGCTCACTTCTGAGTCCGAAATCCGGACAACAATAGACAGTGTGGGAGGATTCCGTAGCTACAAATCTGGCCGCCCAGTTTCATTTTCACTTACTTGCTCAAAAAAAATTCTTTGGTCTTGGACACAGTTAATACTGGTTATTCTTCTCCTTGCATGGCGACCGTAACATAAAATAATGCTTAAAAATCTCAATAGTTGATTTCCCATTCAGAATAATTATTCTAGAATGAAAAATTCAAATAAAGAAAAAAACAAGGCCTAACCGATAATTTGTTTATCGCATCAATAAATTTTCTGTTTTGAATTTTCCGTTTTTAATGAAAGATCTAATCTTTGATTATCGGCTGTATTTAAATTGAGCTACACACCCACTTGTGCCTACACAACGGAACTGGAACCAATCAGTCCACATTTTCAGATAATTAACTTTTCCATCCCACGTGTTCCTAAAAGCCCTTCAACAGCTTAATATTCCAGCAACTGAGTGCTGCAAGTATGATTACTTTCATGAACTTTACTTGTATCGCGTTGATTATGGCCGCGGTCATTGACTGCCTAGACGTGACAATTTTCTTGCATTCGCTTGAATGTTTTTTTTTGCAGCTACACTGTGAAACGAAAACAACTTGTTTCCGATTCAATATGCTAATCAATTTTAAGAAGGTAAATATAATGATGTTGTTGACGTGTTATTAATTCACTATTTTGGACAATAGATTCCCTAACAAAATGTCAGCTGTAATTAGGGATTAAATCTTCCATCTGCCATGTGGTTGTCAATTTTGTTTTCAATTGCCACCATATTGAGAAGTCGTTTGATTTAAATCATAATGTTTACTACACTTTACAATCTCTTTTAAGGTACCGTTTAATACTTGGTTGGAGTATTTAGTGGGGTAGCCACACGTCAAACAAATGCTAGACCATCACGCACGCTGTAGGACAGGTTTTTTTTTCATCTCCTTTCACATGCACGATTTATTCGTTTAGAGACCCTAACGCGTCGTTCATCTGAAAGAGGCTGGATAGTTAGATTGTAAACAAAATTACTGTGGCGAAAACAACTTCTGTACCAATCACTTAATTGCCAATTCACAGGCAAGGTCAAGGGTTAAATCGTTTCATTCAACATGTCAAACTGACTGTAATACTCGAAATGAACAATTACTTCTTTTGGAAGCAATCCAGCTCAACCTGCTCGGTCATTAGGGATCCTAATTGGGGGCCCGTTTCATCGCTAGAAAAGTACTATTATTTCATCTTGCTGCCAAAGTTTTGTTTGAAAAATTAATAACCCTGCTACATGACAATCACGACCTACCGCACAGGTAAATGGCAACGATGGCCATTAATTGAAAGATCAAGCTCAAAACGATCCGCTGAAATGGGAGTCTTTTGCAATCGACTACAATGACACGATCTAAGTAGTGTTTCCAAGCAGCTCGCAAACTGGAAGCTGCCTGGATCAAACTGTTTGAGTCTATATGTAGGTCATTCATAAATTGGTTGGTTGGCATAATTTTTATATTCACCTATTTTTATTTATTATGACGAGATAAATTGATTTGGATCAAAATCAATCTCAATTGCAGTCGCTTGAATACAAGTGAATCACACGGCACGATTCAGTATGACCTCTCTATGAAAGCAAGATAGCTCAAAACAGGTGAGCAATCGCTCCGTCTAGCAAGCAAGTCTAGTAATAAAAGGTACCTCACTAGAGAGACACCCAAACATATCATTATGTCGACGCCGCGTGTGCAATTGCGCTTTGCAGTTCGAAAATCACCCTCAGAGGCGATCGGATCACGATCATTGACTACTAGGCTAAACTATACAGTCTTTGCACCATTATACGGTGCATTGACTAGATTGGCTGGCCACAGTCAAGCGATTGTTTGTTTAAGTATTCTAATTTTCGACCACATGTCGTTGAATGAACGTCGTCCTATTGAGTCGATTCAGGCTCTATAAGTTTAGCTTGATCGGTGTGAAGTTGCCTCACTTTCGACTCACTTTCTGTCTGTTATTGATGCATCGTCGTTCTTTCGGGGGAGAAGGTTCAGTATGACATTGAAAATGTATTTTGCAGTTAGTAATGCTCGACACTTTTGTTGCTCAACTTTGGATACCTAAAAGTTGTAAGGAGAAACTTCTTTTGTCGAGAAAAATTTCGTCGATGGGATAAAAAGATTTTCTTATGTCTTAGGAAGATTTTTGGAAGTCTTTTTTTATAATTATTAAACGAGGTTCACAGCTGTCCATTAGGGTGTCCCAAAATTGCATAGCTTCTGGGAATCTGGGGGCTCACCCTCCAAATGGTAGATTAGGATGTACAGAACAAACTTTTGTATGGAGCTGACTAAAAAAAATCATGTTTAGAGGTTCCGCAAGCGCGATCTTTGAAAAAAGTCCACTTTCAAAAGATTAGATTTTAAATAAATTCTGGGTTCAAAAAATTTTCATAAAATTTATATATTTTATTTTTTTTTAAATTTTGTTTGAATTAAATACTACACGTAAAAAATGAAAAATGAACCAAATTTGTATCAAAATGTAAAACAAGCAAGCTGTTTCCAAGAAAAAAATTGTTTTGGTCCAAAAATTTTGTATTCAACTGACCAAAATGTGTACCAAGCGTAAAATATTTTTGATACCAATGCCATCAAAAGATGCGAATTTTTGTGCACTTAAACTTTGCTGAACATAACATGTTGTTTGTATCATCTAGTAAAGGGGTATTCATAGTTTAATCCTTAATAAAAATCACAATTTAGGATATTTTTTATTTAATTTATCAAATTTGTCTTAATAAATACCTACTTTAAAATCAAAAAAACTTACAAAAAAAGACTTGGGTGGTTTAAGGGAGTCATCAGAAGGCCATATGCAAAATTTGAGCGAAATCGGACTACAGGAAGGGGTTGCACTGAATTTTAAGTGTGAAAGGGATTCTGAGACATAGTGTTCTAAAGAAGCATAAAAAACGGGTTTTTCATCATACATTTTTTTTTTTTACCAATCGATTGCTTGATTATGTAGATTTTATTAAAATTTCAATTAAGACTAACATTTCACCTGAAGACTGCAACTCGATTGGACTTCAAACAAAAAAGTTATGGCTGTTCAAAGATTGTATTTTGGTTACAAATTGTCATGTAAAACGCAATGAGTAAAATGTACTCAAACGCAATGAGTAAAATGTACTCAACGGAGCTCTCTTATCTCGTCGTCGAATCGCTGGTTCCAAGCACAACCCGCTTGTTTCAAGCCGTACAGACTTTTCTGTAATCGAACGACCTTCGATTTGCCGACGTCATCGTTTGACAACTGCATGAAGATGACCTCTTCTAAATTTCCATTCAAGAATGCAGTTTTGACGTCCATCTGATGAACGACCATGTCGAATTCGTTCGCCAATGCCAAAACGGTTCGGACACTCTCCATCTTGGCAACCGGTGCATAGGTTTCCCAGTAATCCAATCCTGGCCTTTGGGAACATCCTTTCGCGAGCCATCGAGCCTTGTAGCGACCATCGTTCTTCACGGTGAACACCCACTTGGACAGGATGGGTTTCCTGTGGCCTGGGGGCAAGCTAACCGCTTCCCAAATCTTGTTCTCCTTCAGGGCTGTCATCTCCTCGTCGATGGCGACCTTCCAGAAATCCCAGTCCTCCCGGCGCTTCAGCTCCGTGATGTTCTGAGGTAGCTCCTCATCAACAACAGCAGCTACGTTAGCCACGTAACGCTGTGTAGTCCCTCTTGTTCGCTGACTTCGTCAAAAGGCCGGTTCACGGGTGACGGAATCTTGGTCATCATCGTCATCGTCCGGGAATTCCGCGCTGCTCTCGTAGTCGCTCTCGCCGTGATCTTCAACAACCTCACTGTTAACCACAGTGTGATCGGGAACAGCAGGCACATCGGCGAACCGCTCAGATGTGTTTTCTGTTGTTGGCACATCGGCTGACCGCTCGAATGTGTTTTCAGGTGCACGCACTTCGATGGGCTGCTCGGATGTGGGCTGTTGTTCTGGCTCATACACATCAGCTAACCGCTCAAATGTGATGGTCTCTGGTGGTTCTTTGACAGGCTTCTCGATGCCTTCCTCTGGCGCAGCACCGCCACGCACTGGCTCCAAAACGCTAATTTCGTCGAAGACCACGTTCCGGTGAATCTCGATGGATCGGCTCGAACTATTCCAAAGCCGATTCCGTTATTCGCGTAGTCCACGAAAACGAGTCGCTTGGACTTGGAATCAAGCTTCTGCCGATTTTCCTTCGGGATCTGCGCATAGGCTGGGCACCCGAAAATACGAAGATAGCTCAGTCTCGGCCGCCTACCGAACCACATCTCAAAAGGTGTCTTGTTGTCCACAAGACCTCTAGTCGATGATCGATTTGTGAGATACGCAGCGCACAAAACGGCTTCGCCCCACATACTTTTCGGTAGCCTGCTGCCATGTATCATCGCCCTTGTCTTCTCCATCAACGCAAGGTTGCCGAAATCACAGAAAAATCTGTAATTTCACAGAATTTTGAGGAAATTTTCATCACAGAATCTGTGTCCCAGAACACAGAATTTTGAAAAAATTCACAGATTTCACAGAATTTTTGAATTTTGAATCGATTTCCAAAATTATGATTTTTTAGCCAATACAAAATTTAGATTTTTTTACCTTAAATTAAAAAAGTATGATGGGATGTAATTTCAATTGATTTTGCCATACTTAAATGTAAAAAAGACTCAATTTATCATGAATTTTCTATGAAAATAAAGGAAAAAGCATCACAGAAAACCATCACAGAATTTTTGGGTAAATCACAGAAATTCAGAATTTTTTTTCTCAAAAACACAGAATTTTTTTCGGCAACCTTGCATCAACGTTCGGTTGGCTAGCTCGCTGACGCCATTCTGCTGCGGAGTATACGGGACCGTGAATACCATCTGAACTCCTTTCTCTGAACAATGTCTTTGAAATTCGTTGGTGATGTATTCACGCCCATTGTCGCATCGCAGCTTGCACAACTTCTGACCGAAGTGTGCAGTTGCCATAGCTTCGTATTGCTTGAAGCGCTCGAACACCTCACTCTTGTGCTTCATTAGATAGACGACCATGAAGTGGGTATAATCGTCGATGAAGGTGACGAAATACCGAAATCCATCGAACGTCGACACTTCCATGTACCCACACACGTCGGAATGCACGAGCTCAAGTGGTCTACCCGACCGAGGAAGCTCAACGTTGCAGAATTTGTTGGCTGCTTGCTTCCCTGCTAGACAGCTCTCGCACACAGCTTGGTTTTCCATTTTTGCTGGAATATGGCTGATACCCTCAACCATATCATCGTGGACCATCTTCTGTATCGCTCCAAAGCCAAGATGTCCGAGTCGCATATGCCACTGTTTGTACTTCGGTTGGCTTCCAAGTAAGGCTTTCCGCCTGATTTTAGGGCTCCACAATAAATCCACACAGTACAAGTTGTTCAGGAGTTTTCCTTGGGCGAAAACCTCCCCTGAAAACTCAAATTGTATTTGTTTCCCGAGAAAAGTAACCCATTTCCCGTTCTCGGTACACTTGCTGACCGAAAGTAGATTTTCGTCTAGCTGTGGTATCAAAAGTACATTGAACAGTATAATTGGAACAATAGACTTCCCAACTACACTGCTCAGATGCATTGTTCCAGTCCGCTTGGCTTTCAAGCACTCGCCAGTCTTTGCTGTGGTGATGACATATGGCTCTTCCAGAGTCTTAACATCAACCAACAGGCTCTGATCTCGCACCATGTGTTGAGTGGCACCAGAATCGATGACAAATCGAACTTTACGTTGATTCTGGTGGCTGATAACCTCAGCTTGCGAGCGGTGGGACCTTCTTGCAGGCTGTTTTTGGTAACCCCAGAAGAACAACCTCTCTTGGCCATCAACGCCGTTTCCCGATGATTTCAAGAAACCTTAAGATTCAGCAGCATGGGGTGGTTAAAGTCGCTGGCAACTAACCATAGCCCAAACCACCTCCTCCAGGAGTCCAGAAATTGCTTCCAGCTGTGCTCGAGCATGCTAACAGCAGCGCACAGCCAGAGCACGAGAGTAACCCTCTCGGCTAGCAGCTCCAACCAACTCCTCCAGGGTGTTCCTTCAGGTTGACCTTCGAACCTTCGCGCTGCCTGGTTGCGGATCCAGAGACTGCTCCCGGCCGTCGGACGTGAGCTCACGCATGCTAACCGCAGCGTGGCTCTTGACGACATCCAGAGTAACCGTCTCGATCCGCGAACCTTCCCGGGCTCGACCTCTGGCGATACCTCCTGGCTGGCCTGGTACATCTCGCTGCCTGGTGGTTCTCTGGCTGGTCCCTCTGGGCTGGGTCGTCTCGGTGCAGGCTGGTCCTTCTGGCTGGTGGCCCTCTTCTTGGTGGTCCTCTGGCTGCTGACTGCTCCACTTGCTAACCGCAAGTTAAATACTTGAGTGTACCCTCTCGAACTAACTCGAAATTTCCCTATCCAGATGTATCTAACCGGGAAAGTACTTTGATATTCTTACCCAGAATATTTGGCAACACTGATGTTTTACCACAAACCTAAGTTGAGTTGTTTGGCTTCACAGTGTGATGATGTAAACATTTGTACCGTGTTTACCATCATCAGCTGTCATCATCAATCATCACCGCTATTGTTTCAATTGCGAATTGACTCAAAGCATGCGGAACCAAAACAAACTGTTTTTGGTTTCGCCGACGGAGCGGCATCGAAAACCGTAAGTATCAACAGGTTTGTAATTCTTTTTTTTTTTATTGTTTCACCCTTTCTCCCCCAAAAGGGTTTCCACGCTTTTAAAATATCGATTTTCAATTAAAATGGTAAAACAAATGTTAAGTCTACTTTAATATTTCAGTTGATAAATTTGGTTTTTGGTGTGAATCACAAATAACGATCCCATTCCGCAATTACTTGTTTAGAGGTTTAGGGGTGTAACCGTAAACCCCCCCTCCCCCCCATAAATTTTTTTTCTAAGTATTTTTTTTTTTAATTTATCGTAGTAACGAGAAATTATTTGAAAACAATATTTATCAAACATGTCAGAAAATTAGTTCTACATACATTTTACTCTTAGGCTAAATAAGATATTTCATTTTACGACAGTCGACGCTATATGTGTTTGCAAATTGAAACTTTCTCTTAAATGTAAATTTCGAATAGCAATTCCACAAACCCTTTGTATTGAAACTTAAATCATGACACTCAAAAACACTATCTCCTGTTTGGAATAGGGTTTCTTAAAGAACAGTAACAACTTAACAATTTCAGAATTTTAAACAAACCATTTTAATATCAAATCTCATTCGGGCTTGTGATATAGCTCAGTTGGTCAAGCTCAAGTCAGTTGCTTCCTGAGCAGATGTCCGTGAGTTCGAGCCCAAGAGTAAACATCGATCACAGTTGTACCGGATAAGATTTTCAATGACTGTCCGCCAACTGCATCTCGTTGATATAAGTCGCGAATGACATGAAGATGTTAAAACGACTATACTGCTGCTGGAAGCATAATTGTCACATGTTACATTTTTATGTGTGAGGTGTTTTGGTGTCTACAACCTCGTTGCGATGAATATTTTAATTATATTTAATAAAAACAAGTTTTTAAGCGTGAACTTGATGTATCTATCAAAAAACGGCAAACAAAATTTTTGAAATGAGTCCTCTAGACACCAAAAAATAGGAAATTTCAGAATGTAACATGTGACAATTATGCTTCCAACGGCAGTATAATCGAAACAAAAAAAAAATCAAATCTCATTTATCAAATACTAATTTAACACATCAACAAGCTGGTAGCCAAGTGACAGTGCTCAATAGTCAAACAAAATAAGCAAAAAAAAAATTAAACCTATTATTCATTAGTTTATTTCTAATCATCTGTTTATAACAAAAAAATCTTTTATGTCATTGAAAATTTTCTGCTGATATTAAATGTTCTTCAAAAAAATTAATTTTGTTTTGTATTTCTCATTCTTCTAAATGTTCAATTCTTTATTCGAAAGCGTTTTGATAACACCACAAGACTACAAATTTGACATGTTTCCGAGGTGCGCAGCATTTAAGAGCTAAATTTTTATTCATTCAAAATAACATTACAAAAATTTTAAAAATAAAGATTTTAATCAATGATAAACTTTCTAGAAGCCCGCTAGAAATTTTCACTGCTGCGGAAAATGAAAGGAAGTATTCTTTTTGTTTTCTTTCACTTACTCCGTTAAATACGGGAATATTAACGATTTTTTAAGTAATTTGAATCCAAATCGAATCTTGAATATTATCAAAACAAAGGTCAAATCGATATTCAGTCTTAAACAAATTTAACAAATGAAGAAAGGTCAGAAATGCATACTTGTAATGAAATCTCTTCGAATTGTTAAATTTAACTTTTTCAATCAATTTTTCCTCTAAAGTTTAGCAAAATATTATTATTTGATTGAATGGAGGAAAACAAACAAATTCGAAATCAGTTTTTGTTTTTCATGTTGTTTTGTTTGCTTATCAGTTATGAATGATTGATTTCATTAAAATCTGATTTTAACTGAATAAATATATATCACTTAATCTAGATTAAAAAAACCAAAATTTGACAAATGCTTCGAGTTCAGGAAGCTAATATCTCTCAAATCACAATCATAAATACTTAAACACATAAAATGCTGTTAGATTTTATAGTTAGGATTTTAAAATGGAAAGATGTTTTTATTGAAAAAAAAATCCTTCTAAAAACTAATCTTTTCTATCTACATTATGTTCATTAATTTTCATACAAATTCACGATTGAACAGTCCCATTATTTAAGTTTTTTATATTAAGATAAGTTTGTCTTTTTTTTCAACTCTGACTTTTTGTGTTCTGAAATCATAACTTTCTTAAAAACCATTCTAAACTAAATAAAAAAAACGAAAATAATTGTTTGTATTACTTGTTCTTGACCAATTTTTGAGATTGATGGCGACAACATATTCAGATCTTTATTTTTCCTTAATTTTTATTATTTAAATTATTTTCATCGATCTTGTTTTTAAACTAATTCGAAGTTGCACCTCTGAAGCTAAGTATTAATGCACAATATTAACTAAATCAGTATTTGTATTGTATTTTCAGCATTCAAAACAAGTAGGTACTTAGAATTCCATACTTTTGTTTTTATCAGTCTCTTAATGATTATTCAAGAAAGCAATTCCCAACTTAGACTTTGTCAGTACATTTTCATTGATGAATTGAACATGTTTCATTACAAATATATAAAGTCACTATTGTGTACTGCAAAGATATTACTTTTTGTTTTGATAACTGGAAAAATCAAATATAAAAAACTATCAAAATCAGAAAATTGAGCCCTTCCCTCTTGAAACAAAATTTAATAATTTCATCGTTTTATCTAATTAAATTAAACTAGCTACTGTGTATGTATTTTGAATTGATTCGCTTTAAAACCAAACGGATATCTTTCAACTGATCAAGAATTTAAATTTCAAATCGTAAAAATATATGATTTTTTCCAAATTCCATGTTTTATTTCTGTCATGATCTGAAATTTATTTTGGAAGTAAGATTTAATTGCTTTTTAATCCTAGTTTATTTTTTCATGTTATCCATTCAAGCACAAATTCTTGTTTTATTGAAATTTTAATTCGTATTCGTTTTCTTAAAATTCGTTTTGACATGAACCCGTAGATGGATAAGAAGCATTTCCGTGAGACGAAAAAAGTTGTGATATTTTTTAAGTTAAAGGAGACTTGCTCCTTAATTCAGTGAGCCCTGACTCTAGACAAAAATCTAGCAAAATTCAAAGATAAAAGGCCCGTTTACTATTTTATGCCATGTTAGTTCTCATTTGCATTTCACAGTTTGTGAGTATCAGACAGAGAGAATGCTAAAAGTTTGTCTACTACCCTAGAGTGATTGCATACTTTAAGGCGCAATTTTCAGGTTTTTATATAAATACAGTATTTTGAGTCCTTTTTAACAGATAATTACTGGATTGATATTTGTTATTGGAATCAATGATCACGATCCATTCAGAGGAAAAATATATCTTTTTGAACTCAAAGGATCAGTCATACCCGTAACATATATTTTGGAAAACTTTTTCTTAAAAAAAAAAGAGACTACGATTGGCTTATTGGAATAAATATTTTCATTATAATTTTTTCATATGGGATGACAAAAGATCAAAATCACATTTTGTTTAATTTTTCAAACAAAGTTCATCAACTCGAAAAATATTTTTTCAAAAATTTTAAAGATCTTAAAAATCACATTTTGTTAAATTTTCCAAACAAAGTTCATCAACTCGAAAAATATTTTTTCAAAATTTTTTTAAAAATTCAAAAATGTAATTAATATATGAGATAACAGCATTGCTGTTTTGTTCTATTTGGCACATTTCTCTAGAACATTTGATATTTGTAAGACATTCCGGTTTCGAGATATAGCTAAGGAATCGAATATCTCCTGTAGGGATCAGGTATTTCCATTCTCTCCTATGGTTTAGAAGTTTTTTCGTAAAAGGCTTGATTTGAAGTAAAGTAAGTACCGTGACCGGCCCTAATTCTGCGCAGTCCCAAACTCTGCGCATTTTCATATTCAAACAGAAATATTTCAAGATGTGATGGACAAAATATTCATGAAACAAGCTGAGTCTCTTCAGTTACTGTTTATCTTCAAAAAGCTTCCAATTATTTTGAAATCTGATGAATGGTTCGCGAGAAATGGAAAAAATCAAAATAAATGTAGGAAGCAAACGTTGAAAAATGGCCGCCGTTAGCAGTACAGCTTAAGCGTTAGGAAAACAAAAAGATCAAATGAAACAATGTTAAACAGAATTTTCTAATTGGAAATGCCTTTACGTGGAAGATAAAATCATTCTGAATATGACTGCTAAAAAATTTGAGAGAAAAGTGGTTTTTCAAATCACAACAATGATTTTACCAATGCGCAGAATTCGACACTATTTGTTTACTTATGTTCCTAATGCGCAGAGTGAAAAGCACCGAAGAGAACTGAGGTTAAAGCTGCAAGGAATTGAATTCAGCGAGTTAGGAAACTTTTAATTACACTTTTCTAATAAGTTTTATTGGGTATTCGTAAAGTTGTTAACAGTTTCTTAAGAATCCCTTTTAATCTATATGTTTTGTTGACAAAAAAACGAAAATCTTGATTTGCGTTTTCTATCATGTTCGCGTGTTTATCGTTCAGTCCGAACTGTACAAACTGTTCCGACGTACAGAACTAGTTCCGGCGGGCCACAAAATCGCCCCAGCTGGGGGAACTATGCGAAGCTTCTCTCGGTTCACCCGCTCACTCGCACTCCTTAACCCTTCGTTTCATAAAGTTACAAATATGCAACAATTAATTAAAACTGTTCTAAACTTCACATTTAGCTAAAAAGTAAATTTTTTTTTCGATGGGAATAATATTTATAATTTCAAGATCACGTTCAATTAAAAAAAAATATTTTTAGTGTTTATAGGAACCAAAAAAAACCCACTTGAATCTGAAAAATATGGAATGTGGAAAAAGCCTAATTTTTCAAATTTTTGACCTAGTGTAACTCATATTGAGAATTTTTTTTCGACTCAAAAAAAATATTTTCGTATTCCCACTAAAGTAATTTACATAATAAACAAAATTTGAGATTTTTTTTTGTTTTTTTCTCTGATATAATGGGTTTTCAATAACTGTTGCAAATATGCAACACCATGCAACGGTAGTACCCTAGCTAGTTATATGGGTTCCATAGTGTGTTTTCGAAACTTGCATCGTTAAACAGTGTATTTGTTTCCCGATGACAATGTTTTCGTTATAAATGATTTATTATCATGTTCAGGCCGTATTAAGAGGGGGGGGGGGATGAGAAAAATTGCCCCCCTGAATAAAGAGGGCCCCCGAGGTGAAAAAAATAAAAGTTTTGCTCTAAACCGTTATCAAAACTAGAAAAATATTATAAAAAGTTCAAAATTTATCAAACTTTAAACTAGGACGGGTCCGAATAATTAACTTATTAAGGATTTGTAATTCAGCATATGTAAAACACATTATTTTGATTTTTTTATCCGCGGCCCATTGGTATAACAAATACATATTTTGAATAAAAAAAAATGTCGGATGCCTCATAACTTGCAAAATAAGCATACACCAATTTTCAAAAGTTCTATATTATTCAACGTGATTCAAACTCAAGTAAGGGGCTTATTCAGAGAGTTTAAAAATCTAAAAACAAACAACGAATACGCATTTTTATTTTTCCACTTGAAAATTCAGTACTATCTGCCAACATTCGATAACCGAGGTTTGAAGTATTGTTTTGCTTTTTTTTCCTTTGAGATGAATGAATGATTTGATTGAAAATTACAATGCTCATTATTTTTTACTAAAGTATGAGCCGTTTCTTATTATCAATCGACGATAAATGCTCTTTATTTATACTATTCAACCTTTTCCTGGAAGCTCTGGAAGTTGATTTTAAATTGAAACTTTTTGTTCTCGAATTTAGTTTTATTTTTATTTCTTTTTTATTCTTAAACTGATTTCAAGTTTGAATTCTAATTTTAGAATCATGTTCCAAATTCTAATGCTCATTCCGAAGAAATCTTTATTGTTCTTTTAATTTTGCCAACAAATGATATTTAATAGTTTAATGTAATTTGTAATTGGATCATTCCTTCAAAACTAAATTGAGATTTTGCTCTTCAATATCAAGTTTGTTTATTAAAACTGGCATATAGTTATGGTATGATTTAAGATTAAGAATCTTTATCAGAACCAATTTAAATACGTTTTCTGAATTGATTTGTGTTGATTTGTTCAAGGTTATGTTCAGAAAAGTTGTATAGGTAAGAAGCTTTCCATTTTGCCGCCGGTCGTGGCCTAGAGGATAGCGTTCCAGCCATCTAAGCCAGAGTCCATGAGATCGAATCCCGATCACGGCACATATAGTGCTCTTTCCGTGGTCTGGTGGTAAGATGCTAGCCATAAAATCCTTGAAAGATGTACGCCTTAGAGTTAAGTAAATTAGATCTCTTCAAATGAACATGAAGTTTCACTGAGATCCTATATGTGTGTGTTCGTTTTTTTAGCACCTTCAAGCAAACGTAAGGAATAATTTCCTCAGTAGGTGGTATATTATCGCATAACTACTCCTAGCTAATTTCTCGAGAGTCTTTGTAGTCTAGTGGATAAGCTGGTGCGAGTCTGGTTCCGATGTGCCAGGCTGGGTTCGATTCCCGGTATCGGCGAGACAACTTTTGGGTTCGAATCCCATAAGAAGCCGACAGGTAAGATGTGTTTTCTCTTATAACTGATTATATGAATGTTTAACCAGCTGCCAGCTGGCCAGGTATATGCACGGATGCCGGAATACCTCTAAGTAACCTGATTGACTCGTTCTTCCAAAATATACCTACATACGAAGCCATGGGGTCGGTCCAAGAATGCATGTGAGCACATACTTAGGCAGAAACTGCGGTGAATCCGTGCACCCATGGTTGAAAACCAACATACATAACTACTCCCAGATAAATTCTTAACTTTCCGGTGTCCAGAAATCTAGATTTGCGAAGTTCCTGTGCGAAAACTATGATTAGTGCAAAAGAAATTAAGAATAAGCATTTATTTCCAGTTGTCGAGTGTGAAGAAAAAAAGGTGTAACCGTTTCATGTTGTTGCAAATTTGCAACAATTAATACTTTTGCTAAATAACCGAAATATGTGAAAATAATATTTTTTCCTAATTTTTCCCTTCATGTATTCATCATTGCGCACTATTGAGAATTTTTTCGAGAAAAAATAAAAAATCATGAAATGAAGGGTTAACTAACTGATACTGACTGATAGTAAGCCAAATGAAGCAGCGCATAGTTTCCCCCAGCTGGGGCGATTTTGTGGCCCGCCGGAACTGCTTCTATATGTCGGAATAGTCTGCACTACACACCAACGAAACAAGTTAATTTGACCAGATCCAGCGAAGAACATGATCGGTCAACAAAATTTGGTAAGCGAGCTGCAGGAAAAAAGCATCTGCAAGTAACATAAGCAAGTGTAAGAAATAGTAAAAGAAAGTGTCACATAAGCTTCAAAGATCCAAGGCATGAATTGGTCCTTTTTCATAATTTGCAATGATTTACTAAGTGTAAAACAAACTTTTTAATACATTAGAATTAAATTAAATGTTTGTCTTACCAGTACGAAATGATACATTGGTTTTATTTGGGTGCGCAGAATATGGGACATATGCACAGAATTAGGAACAAATAGAAAATAGTGCGCAGAATAAGGGCCACTTGCATTTTTTCCAAATGTTGTAAATTATCCACATTTTTGCTCCAAAATTGAGCTCTCATTATTTTTGCCGTTAAGTTTGTTAGTTAGCCCAACTGTACACGAAATTTTGAGGAAATTCATTGAAAGGTAAATTTTTTATAACTTAAAACATTTGAAAAATCCTTAACTGCGCAGAATTAGGGCCGTTCACGGTATTGTTCTCAATGGAGTTGCACTATAAAGAATTTATTTTTCAAATAAATTCTTATGAAAAACTCTTCTCTGGTTCCTTAAGTATTTAAATATTTTAACGAAACATTTTAATGTTCTCAAATACATGAAAAGCCAAAAAATTATCAAACGGTTTGGGGATCGTTTTGGGCCCAATAGAAACTGTTCGAATTTTGGTGGCTCTAGGATTTGTAATGGGCTGTAGCAAAAAAAAAAAGTTCATATGGAATTTAGTATGGAAAAAGTGACTTTTTTGTTCAAAAAATCCTACATTCTCACTGTTCTACTAAACTCAGACCCTCTGCAACCTATTGCTGAAAATTCAAAAAACTACTTTGCCCAAGACCGTGAACCTCTTAAATGCGTCAATCAAAAACTATGACGATTTCAAAAGTGAATATTATATTTGGATTTTTTTCGGCATTTTTCGGCAATGGCACCTCTACACTGCATGTTGGGTAAAAGCCATTAAACTTTGGAAACTAGCTGCAATTCTCATTTGGGAGACTGAACCAAGTTTTGTGCACTGGATATTGATTTGCAATTCTGAATTAATGAATTTGTTTTTAGCACGATTCATATCTTTCAATTGATTTCCGATTTCAATTCTTATTTGTATTCATGTTCTTTATTCCAATGTTGATTTTCATGTTGAACCAATTTAGATTGAAATTAATAATGTTGATTTCCAGTAATAAAAAAATTGTTTGTACTTTAAAACATTTTGGTCAATTTTTTTCACTTTTGTCATTTTTGTAATTTTTGTAATTTTTGTTATTTTGTCATTTTTTGGTCAGTTTGGTCATTTTTGTCATTTTTGTAATTTTGGCCATTTTTGTCATTTTTTGTAATTTTTGTAATTTTTGTAATTTTTGTAATTTTTGTCATTTTTGCCATTTTTGTCATTTTTGTCATTTTTGTCATTTTTGTCTTTTTTGTCTTTTTTTGTCATTTTTGTCATTTTTGTCATTTTTGTCATTTTTGTCGTTTTTGTCATTTTTGTCATTTTTGTCATTTTTGTCATTTTTGTCATTTTTGTCATTTTTGTCATTTTTGTCATTTTTGTCATTTTTGTCATTTTGGTCATTTTTGTCATTTTGTCATTTTTGTAATTTTTGTAATTTTTGTCATTTTTGTCATTTTTGTCATTTTTGTCGTTTTTGTCATTTTTGCCATTTTTGTCATTTTTGTCATTTTTGTCATTTTTGTCATTTTTGTCATTTTTGTCATTTTTGTCATTTTTGTCATTTTTGTCATTTTTGTCATTTTTGTCATTTTTGTCATTTTTGTCATTTTTGTCATTTTTGTCATTTTTGTCATTTTTGTCATTTTTGTCATTTTTGTCATTTTTGTCATTTTTGTCATTTTTGTCATTTTTGTCATTTTTGTCATTTTTGTCATTTTTGTCATTTTTGTCATTTTTGTCATTTTTGTCATTTTTGTCATTTTTGTCATTTTTGTCATTTTTGTCATTTTTGTCATTTTTGTCATTTTTGTCATTTTTGTCATTTTTGTCATTTTTGTCATTTTTGTCATTTTTGTCATTTTTGTCATTTTTGTCATTTTTGTCATTTTTGTCATTTTTGTCATTTTTGTCATTTTTGTCATTTTTGTCATTTTTGTCATTTTTGTCATTTTTGTCATTTTTGTCATTTTTGTCATTTTTGTCATTTTTGTCATTTTTGTCATTTTTGTCATTTTTGTCATTTTTGTTATTTTTGTCATTTTTGTCATTTTTGTCATTTTTGTCATTTTTGTCATTTTTGTCATTTTTGTCATTTTTGTCATTTTTGTCATTTTTGTCATTTTTGTCATTTTTGTCATTTTTGTCATTTTTGTCATTTTTGTCATTTTTGTCATTTTTGTCATTTTTGTCATTTTTGTCATTTTTGTCATTTTTGTCATTTTTGTCATTTTTGTCATTTTTGTCATGTTTGTCATTTTTGTCATTTTTGTCATTTTTGTCATTTTTGTCATTTTTGTCCTTTTTGGTCATTTTTGTCATTTTTGTCATTTTCGTCATTTTCGTCATTTTCGTCATGTTTGTCATTTTTGTCATTTTTGTCATGTTTGTCATTTTTGTCATTTTTGTCATTTTTGTCATTTTTGTCATTTTTGTCATTTTTGTCATTTTTGTCATTTTTGTCATTTTTGTCATTTTTGTCATTTTTGTCATTTTTGTCATTTTTGTCATTTTTGTCATTTTTGTCATTTTTGTCATTTTTGTCATTTTTGTCATTTTTGTCATTTTTGTCATTTTTGTCATTTTTGTCATTTTTGTCATTTAAAAATATATTCTATATTTAAAACGAACATTCTCAATCAGGAAGCGCGTGTTCATAAGTAAATAAGACGCGTGAACTGGAGCATAGAACGGATTTCCGGTACATATCTGAATTTGGATGGCAGCTGTAACCTTTATTCAGTTTCGTCTTTTGATACTCATTATCAGACTTTTTCTCCCTTGTCTAAATTGAGTATCCATAATTAATCACTAAGGGCCCTACTAATTTCAATATCAAACGAGCATCTACCGAAAACCGTAACAGATGGAAACTCAAAACCAAACTCCCTGGCGATATTGATAGCAAGAACAGAGCACAATTTTCTGCTTATTTCTTCTGAATCACTATTGGTAGTTGATTGAGGAGGAATAGCTCTTTAACGGCACAAAGACGAAACATTTATTTTCATCTCGCAGTATGAAAGGGCAACCTTGATTTCACTACCGTGCTCCTTGGGCTGCCTAAATTTGATCAATGAGTGGTGGCATTTAATATGCCACAGTCGAAAGATGCGAAATATTTGATCCTATCAAATGAGTTTTTCCTTTTTTTGGTCGGAAAATCCTAGATACGCCTAATTGCTTTCCTATCACGATTCTGGCTCGTGATTTAGACATAATAAGCATAATTTACATGTTCCGATAGACCCAAACGCTCCCACAATAACCTCATATGGAAATCTTCTAGGAGCGTCTTTTGAGTATCTCGCACAAGAACGTCTTTTGCCGAACGATTATTAACTGCCTTTCTTGGAGGTATGCTTCGATTCAAAATTGACCGTGAATAACACGATTCGAATGTCGATATGACAATTATAAATTTATGGAATGCAACGATTGAACAATCCTCATACTCGATACTCACTTAGTTCGATTCAACTGCTAGAGTGAGAGTCTGGGAGATTTTTGACATTCGATAAGTGAGAACACATGTACTCACACTCAAGTGGCAGCAGCGTATTACATTTTGCTTCTTACTGGAAAGGAAAATCTCGTCTGTGACATAAAAACCATTATAAGTACGAGTTCCTTTTTGTCTTGTCGCCTCCACCGTTTCGATATGGCATGACAAAATTCACCCTCAAGCTGCGGATATGTTACACAGCCATAAGGAGAGACTCCACCGTTTGTCATGAATCGAGCTGTAGGTACTTTTATTTCAGAATGAAACTGATAGATCCAGCGCTGTTCCCAGGGTAGGGCAGTTTGCACTGGTTAAGCTATCGGACTGTCAATCGAAATAAAAATGTTGCATTTGGTTTGATTCTTACATTATTTTTATTTTATTTTAATTAATCTATTATATAAAATTCTCTTGTAACGGTGTTTGTAGTACTACTCCTCCGAAATGACCCAACCGATTCAAATGAAATGATTTTTAGAATATTCTTCGGGGATGCGAATCGGTTTATATCGAATAAAAACAACAAAAAGTCGCATCAATTGTTCGTAATCATTGAATTTGTAATAAATTGCATCAAATTAAAGTCATGGCCTTCAATTTTTTCGAGATTTTTTTTCTTTTGGGCGCCGCACAGTGGTCCAAAAGGGTCTGAAATGGAACTTTTTTCCTGGTGCTTTTGTCTTTCATTTTAGCTATTAGATGTCTTCAGAACATTTACTGGTTAGATTGTTTCCCATAACGTGAAAGAATCAAAAATTTGTCACAGCCTGCTACGATAAAAATAAAAACACTAACTTTTTTGTTTGAAGAGATAGAGACCAAATTTGTTCTACAAAGTTGTAGATATCATCAAAATATGAAACTTTGCTCAAATAATAAGAACTCTATCTCTATTCAGTGCAGAGTTATAAAGCTTTTAGTTTGAAACATACTTAAAATTTGTTTTTGGTACTTAACTATGGTAAATTTTGAACATACATAACTATGATGTTCACAACATTTATTGCGATACTCAATACGCGCATTTTGCACTAGATCTTAAGTCTCTACGACCTTGTCTTAAGAAGTTATCGCAATTTCAAGTTCTATTTTTCCTTAATTTTACGAATTTCTAGGGTAGAATGGGGCAAGTGGATCCATAATCTAAATACCCCATTTTGAAGTATGATTCAAGTTCTACAAACTCAGCCAGAAACTACTTGTCTCCACGCGCCCGTTTTTGAGTACGGTCGGCATAAATTTGTTGAATTCTTAGATTTTAACGAGAAAATAGAGATTGATTGTTAATAATTCTGTCATATATTCTCAAGGAATGATTTTTCTGTTTTGGTGTCTTTAAATGAAAATTGCAACATCAAGCGAGCAATTGAATGGTATTTTTAAGGGAATATTTGATGAAACCGTTTGTACCTTTAAACAATTTTAAAGCGTTTTTACGATTTTAACTCGAAATGTTTTTCGTTAATTTTTTTTTTAAATATTAAATTTGAACAGGTGATAAAATTTCAATGTGTTTTGATGCTATTTGATGATTTCAGTTGAAAACTGATAAAGTTATGTGCATTTTAAACATGTTTTTATTTCAATGATGACAATAAAACTCTTTTTTCTCGTTAAAATCTAAGTATTCAACAAATTTATGCCGACCGTTCTCAAAAACGGGCACGTGGAGACAAGTAGTTTTTGGCTAAGTTTGTAGTACTTGAATCATACTTCAAAATGTGGTATTTAGTTTATGGATCCACTTGCCCCATTTTACCATAGAAATTCTTAAAATTAAGGAAAAATAGAACTTAAAATTGCGATAACTTCTTAAGACAAGGTCGTAGAGACTTAAGATCTAGTGCAAAATGCGCGTATTGAGTATCGCAATAAATGTTGTGAACATCATATTTATGTATGTTCAAAATTTACCATAGTTAAGTACGAAAAACAAATTTTAAGTATGTTTCAAACTAAAAGCTTTATAACTCTGCACTGAATAGAGATAGAGTTCTTATTATTTCAGCAAAGTTTCATATTTTGATGATATCTACAACTTTGTAGAACAAATTTGGTCTCTATCTCTTCAAACAAAAAAGTTAGTGTTTTTATTTTTATCGTAGCAGGCTGTGACAAATTTTTGATACTTTCACGTTATGGGAAACAATCTAACTAGTAAATGTTCTGAAGACATCTAATAGCTAAAATGAAAGACAAAGGCACCAGGAAAAAGGTTCCATTTTAGGCCCTTTTGGACCACTGTGCGCCGGGCGGGCGATTTGTTTTTAATCTCCATGGTCGAGGCGTCGCCAGCAAACGTCGAGAAAGGATAGTTACCAAGGCATAGCATACTGATTAGTTGAAATATTTGGGCGCGCATTTCTAAACCAAGCATAATTTCAATGCATGTGGTGGCGATATGAAGCCTAGATGTGTTTTTATCTACTCGATTCCTACATCATTTGTACAGCACATAGTACCTAATGCATGACGCCCAGATTGATATTTTGCCGATCAAATCAAAACCATTTACATAAACGATTTAAAAAATGAAACTATTTTAGATTTAGAAGAAATTGTTGTCTGAAAAATATGAATTTAGAACTGATGCATATAAAATAATGGTATGACTTTGCGGGCATTTAAAAAAATGAAAGTGGGAAAATTTACATACAATTTTATAATCCAATACCCCTAGAATCATTTTTCGAAAATGTACAAATGTGTTCAACTGAAGATATATGAAGTGCTTTTAAATTTACAGAACAACAACAAAATCCGTTGAAGATGAACAGACACTTGAATTGAACAAGAGCCTGTCCTTCAAAAAGGATTATACACGATTGAAGTTTATTTTAAGGTCTAATGCAAAGATTTTTTTGATTTTTTGCAAGCTTTAGTGAAAGTTATTGATAAATTTTTGAAATGAAGAGTTAATCACCGTAAATTAATAAAATAAGAAGAATTTTCAGTTAAAACATACATTAGAAGCTTTAATTTAGAACAAGTGCTAACGTTCAACATTTACAAAAAAAATGTATACATTATTTCTTCATCTATAAATGGTTAAGCCCAAATAAAAAATCGGACAAAAAAAACTCAACTTTTTTGTCAAATCATTCACCGAAAAACTGTTTACAGGTTCACTGTTTGTTTACACAGAATTCAAGTACGTACTTAACATAAACGTGTGTTTTTGTTTACTATATTTTGGTTACAAAGACGAGACTTGAGATCCGCTTTTTGTGATTGATATTCCAGAAACATTATTGTTTTGATAGCAGAAGCAGTTTTTTTTGGATAAGTTTTTATTATGACCTGAAAGTGCCGAAAATAACATTAACTCCTGTCATTTCACACGGTGAAACAAGTGGCAACGCGCCTTTTAGCCATTAAACATATACCTTTTAAGAATTTTTTTCTCCAAAAAGGTCAGAAAGGGTATCCCGAGTGGTGAATTTGAAGCGGATATTCAAAACTTTTAAATGTCTTTGTAAATGAAGGTCTTATGGTAAAACAGTATTCAGTGAAATTGAAGTACCAAGCATTATCTCATTCTGAAGAAAAACTGCAGATATATCAATGAAAGTTGATAAAAAAGACAAACAGGAACAAGTATTTAATTCATTTTGAAGTCTTTACACTGACGCATCTGAAAAAGAATAAAGTGTTTCCACTTGCATCAATAAATGGGACACATGTATACTTAGATATTTCTTTTTGAAGGAATATGAAAGTTGAACTGTGATGATAGCCGAAAGACACTTTAATGTTTTCAAAGATTTCGAGGTATATTTACATGAAAACTTCCAGAGAAAACGAATGAACTCATGAAATCATCGTAGCCTTAACAGGTTAGCTCTTTTCGGTCTTTCTAATTTTTAAAAACCTGCATTTCAATCAAATGTTATTGAATCTTGAAAATATCACATAATCTATATATATAAAAATGAATGTTTGTCTGTCTGTCTGTTCCCTATAGACTCGGAAACTACTGAACCGATCATCGTCAAAATTGGCATCTGAGGGTTTTTGAGGCCGGGGATGGTTTCTGTAATAGTCAAAACTCCATCCGACTTAAGGGAGGGTGGGCTTCCATACAAAATTTGTAGTTTTTCGGAACAAATTAAAGTCATGACATCCATATTCTCGAGATTTTTTCTTCCTTTGGGCGGTTTGTTTTTCGTTTCCAAGGTCTCGCGACGCCTCGACCTCGACCAACGTCGCAAAAGGATAGTAACCGTGTCATAGCATACTGATCAGTGGGAATATTTTGGCGCGCATTTCTCAACCAAGAATATTTTCAATGCAAGGGGTGGCGATATGAAGCCTTGATGTTATTTTTTTTCTTACATGATTCCTAGCTCATTTGTACAGCACATGGTTATGAATGACGCCTAGATGAAACGCAGATTGACATTTTGTCGATCGAATAAAACATATACCTACCTACATTTTTTTTTGCCAAAATCTGAAATTGAAAACTCATGGCATCTATTAGGCATCTTTTAGAGATTTTCTTTTATTTGAGGGGTTTGTTTTTCGTCTCTATGGTCATGCAAACGTCGTCGCAAGTGGATAGTAACTAAAGCATACTGTTCATTGATCGCTGGAAAAATTTAACAATCAGGCGCCTGTTTCTCAACCAAGTACCTATGTTTCTTATGCACGTGGGAGCAATCTGCAACCTAGATGTGTTGCGGATTGGTATTTTATCAATCGAATCAAAACCAATTGAAAGCTTTGCAAAAATACTTCCATATTTAGTTCGTGTTAATGTAGGTAGCATTCGACTTTTCATTCAAGGAACATTAGAACATGTTCAAACGTTCAACTTTTTATGTTAAAAAAAAAAAATTAAAAATTATGTTTTCTTCTAGAAATTGTTATTTCGGCCCATAAACACAACTGAAACGAATTTAGAAATGAAACTGGGTGCTTTTTATTTAAAAAAAATTCTGAAAAAACCATCATACTTTTTGATTACATACCAATTCAAGTACCGTAAACTGGGGGTACTTTGATCAGCGGGGTAACTTTGATCAACATGAAATTTTTGCAGATAATCATCATTAACTAAGTATAAAGTTAAAATAACTGAAAACTGTTGACTTCGTTTGAAAGCCTGTAAATTGAGTTACAAATAAACTAAATTTGGTTTGTATTTGGAGATTTTTTATATTTCTTAAAATATAATTTTAAAATCTTAAAATATGTGGTTTTTTGAAGGCTCACAAACAAACATCTCTCCTGATCAAATGTAAGCATTTAGGAGCAAATGGGTTGTTTAATGTGAAAGTTAAACTTCTTTCTTGGTTTATTTTTGGATTAAGTGTTGTTTTATGGTCATTTGATGATAATTTTTGGATATTGATAAAAAAAACGGTCATTTTTCATGAAAAAGCCTCTATAGAAAAAATGGCTAAAAACCCTATTATATGGTTAAGTTTGAAGAAAAAAAGAACATGGGAACAGTACGAGGACTTAGGGAATTGCACGAAGGTGAAATTTCATTTGTTTTTGAGGCCAAAAAATATTGAAAAATGTTTATAATTGTTCCCCCTAAATGTATGCAGCAACATTGTCCATCTTTTGAGTATATCTTTTTTTGAAAGAAAACGTTGCAAAATTCAATTAAGTCAAAACCAAAAATTACTGTTTTCGATGTTTTGAGCCTTCTGTGCTTAATGCCATCAAAATAATAAATTTTAATATGTTGAGATACGTAAAAACCATAGTGATCAAAGTTACCCCGAAACTCGAAATCTGGTTTTGTAACAAACAATTAATTATAACCACCAAAGTCGTTTGAATTTACTGCAATCAATGATCATGTTTTATACTCCTCACCTCAGTAAGGGTTTTAAAGCTTTTAGGTATTACGAAAAAGCAACCCCTTAAAAAATATTGAAAAATGAATGAAAAAAGTGATCAAAGATCCCCCAGTTTACGGTACGTACTTAAAATGAAAAGTGTTTTTGTGTTACATGGCTGCATAAAAGAGACTTTTGATCCGCTTCGGTTTTGAAAAGCGAGACTTTAGAACTGATATTCAACTGGACGCAAAATTTTTATGAGAAATTTTTAGTATACCCTTAAAGTGCTAAAAACAATATTCCCTCCTGTCAACTTACACGGTGGGGCAAGGGCAAACGTCGAACTTTTAAGAAATTCATCTTCAAAATGATTCAATATGTTGGAAAGACCAGAAGGGGTATTCCGAATGTTGAAACTGAAGCGGATATTGAAAATTCTTAAATGTCTTTGTAAATGAAGGTCATTCCCTTTAAACGGCATTCTTTAAAAGTGGAGTAAAAACATAAATTATACTGCAGGAATACTGCAGATATATTAGTGAAATTTGATAGAACAAAAAACAGGAATACGTATTATATTCATTTTAAAGCCATTACTCTGACGCATCTGTAAATAAGATTTGCATTGACACTTGCCCTAATATACGGGACAAATGTAAACTTAAAAGTTTGTTTTTGCCAACATTTTTGAATATTTGACTTTCTGCAACTGATATTTTTTTGAATATTTATATTTTTTGCCGTAGTAAATTTATTTGAAAAAAAGAAATTTGCACTGTATTATACATAACTTACATAATATATTTTTCATTACCATAATAAGTGCTGTTTGGGAAAACTTCAAGCTATAATATCTCATGTCCACGAGTTTGGAATATGGCAAAACATTTTTTTAACATAATTTTGGCGCAAAAAGGATAGATATTCAAACTGCTTCGTAGGCGAGGATGGTGAAAAAAGCTGTGTGAAAATGATTATTAAAAATCCTTTTCATCGTTTTTTTTTCAAATTTCCTTAGCTTATTCTTTCAAACCCAAAAAATACCCCGTCTAAAGCTTATCAGGAGCTGGTAGTACTAATAATATAGACTATTAGGAATATACTCAAAAAACTGTCTCGATTCACGCTATTCATCGATTTTTTAAAAATTTCCTCTCCATAAAGTACAACTTGCATTAATTTCCAATATGCAAATCTTTTTTTTTCAATTAGTATTATGTAAACTCGAGCCTAATAAATTTGCCTACCTTCTTCAAGCAGTATGGGACAAAATTGGAAAAGATGAGCTCCAATGTAAATTTGAGATAAAGAGCTTTTGAGAGAAGGGATCATATTTAAAAAGGGTTTTTTGGGTGCAGAGTACAAATTTCAGATCTTGAAAAACGAGTTTAGAGATCAAGTTTCAGTAATTAATATATACCATCTTTGAATTGCAATTGTTGGTTCTGAAGAATGATGAGGTTTGATTTAAAAAAAATGCTCTCTAAAATCTAAATTTGAATAGGATTTTACAAATTACTTATTTTTCGGAAGGTGTAGCAAAGCACAACGGGTCAGCTAGTCTTAAATAAAATAGCAGACCACCTCCAACACTGTTCAGGAAATTAAATCAGAAAATTGGCAGATATGTCCATTGGGATAAAAATCCAAATAAAAATGCTGTAACTCGGTTGAAGTAAAAAATTTAAACACATTTTTCCCCCATTCAAAACTGATCGTTTTCTTGATTAATTGGGTTAATGTTCAAAGAAATTTTTTGCTTAAACAAATAATAAAACGGCGAACTTTTTTTTTGGACAAGGTTTTGATGAACATATGGATATTAATTTCCACTGCTGCTTGAAAATGGTCAGTAAAGAATCATCTCTAATGTTTTTTAAAATTTCTGCAGTTTAAAAAAATAGACCATCCAAAGTTACTCGGGAGCTGAAAGTGCTGCGATAGGTAGAGTATTGGGAGAATACTCCAAAAATGGTCCCGATATTCAAAATTCTTTTTCCATAAAGTATCATATGCAATAAATTTCAATTATTGAGAAACTTTTGATTTCGATTTCAACCTTAAAGTGAACTCGAGTAAAGCGGAGTAAATGCAACTAAATGGTATTCAATAAATGAAACATAGATATTATCCACGTATAGTTATTAATGGAGCAAGTTACAAAAAGTGGATTTTTTTTAGCATGAATCTTGCAAGTTTGATGGTTACGTTGAGTGCTGAAAAAATCAAATTTGCAACGGGAAGCTGATACCTGATACCATTCGGGAATATTCAAAGCATACGAATCAAATAAAAGTAAATGAAAAGGATTCATGTAAAATGCATGTAAGATTGATTGGAGCAATTTTTTTTGATAATTTATGAAAAGACCCTTAGAATAGAGTTAAAATTCTTAGATTTGATTCCGATATATTAAGCGCAACAATTCGAGTAAACGGAAAAGAAGGATATGTAAAAAAAACTAGGACATGTTCACGAAAGCGAGACGATTAACAATCAAGATTTGATGCTTTTTTAAAGTCAAACAGCGAAGAAAAAAAAAATGGAAAATGGACGCCAAGTTTAACATGGTAAAACGAAGTTTACCGGGTCTGCTAGTCTTCTATATGTTTTTAAATACTGATTTCCGAAATTCAAAAAAAAAATGTTAGCATAAAATTTTTTAACGCCCTTCGAAACCAAATTAATATTTATGCAAATCGCTTCTTAATACTCGCTGATAATAACCCTTCGATAAAATAAATTGATTGTCTTATTACGAGTTGCTCTATGCTTATTAACTGATGATCTACCTTGTTCAATTTATTTTGTTCAAGGAGCATAACTTGTTGTGCAAAATATACTCCACTAAGTAATATTCATCGGAATATCAAAAATTGCATTTATTAAATCAATTGAGAAAAAATAGTAAAATTTAGTCTAGAGGTTGAATTCAGTTCTTGGGGGTAAATGTACATAATATTCAGTTTTCTAATGGTTATTTCACGAAATCCAATAAACATTTTAAGGAGTCTACCTCAGAATCTACAAAGGGGAAAAGTTACAAACCCGTTCATTATATTGAAGCTTACAGATTTTAAGCTGATTTTGGTTTGTTTATCATTCTACAAAAATTGCATGACATCTAAATAGCTACGATTAAACTGAAATGTTTAAGGAAAAAATCGTTACGTAACGATGAGCATACCTCCCCCCCTCCCCTATGTCACAATTCGTCACGCTCGAGATTACCCCCCCATCCCCCCTATGAGCGTTACGCAATTAATTATTATTATTCATTTCACCAGATTTCAACGTTTCATGCATTTCAAAGTCATTTGGCATCAATATTAAAATTTCGAAAGTTCTATCAGAAACTCAACGCATCCCGCAAAGGCTTCGTGCCGCAAGCCGAAATGTGCCGGGATAAGGACGGGGGCATCCTGACGGACAATCGTGAGGTGATTAAAAGGTGGAAGCAGCACTTCGATGAACACCTGAACGGCGCACATACAGGAGATCAAGACGGTGGGGGAAGGTACATCGCCGGCGTAGCCAACGACGTAGAGGAGCCACTCCCAACGATGAGTGAAGTTAAGGAAGCCATTCGCCAGCTGAAAAGAAACAAGTCGGCTGGGAAGGATGGTATCGTAGCTGAACTCATCAAAATGGGCCCGGACAAGTTGGCCGATTGCCTACACTGGTTGATAGTCCGGATCTGGGACATAGAATAGCTACCGGAGGAGTGGAAGGAGGGGGTAATATGCACCATCTACAAGATCGGCGACAAATTGAACTGTGAGAACTACCGAGCGATCACTGTCCTCAATGCCGCCTACACAGTGTTGTCCCAAATCCTACTCCGCCATCTAACGCCACAAGCAAACAGATTCGTGGGGAGTCATCAGGCCGGCTTCATGGAGGGACGGTCTACGACGGACCAGATATTCACATTACGGCGAATCCTCCAAAAATGCCGGGAACACCAAGTCCCTACGCACCATCTATTCATCGACTTCAAAGCCGCATACCGTAACAAGCTATGGAAAATCATGGACGAGAACGGCTTTTCCGGGAAGCTGATCAGACTGATTAAGGCGACGATGGATGGAACGCAGTGATGTGTGCGGATTTCGGGTGAATTGTCGAGCTCATTCGAATCGCGCAGGGGGCTTCGACAAGGTGATGGTGTATCCTGCATGATGTTCAACGTGGCGCTAGAAAGTGTTATTCGACGAGCGGTGGGCGAAATGCGGGGCTCGTTTTTCAACAGATCCAGTCAACTTATCGGCTTTGCCGATGACATTGATATAGTCGGCAGATCGTCTGCGGCGGTGGGAGACATCTACCGTAAACTGAAACGCGAAGCAGGAAGGATTGGGTTGGTGATTAATACGTCCAAGACGAAGTACATGCTGGCTTGCGGACCGAACCCGCTTGTTCAGTAGTAACAAGGTCACGATCGACGGTGACGAGCTGGAGATAGTCGAAGACTTTGTCTATCTCGGCTCACTGGTCACTGCTGATAATGACACCAGCCGTGAGATCCGGAGGCGAATTATCAGCGGAAGTCGTGCCTTCTATGGACTCCACAAGCAACTGCGGTCGAGAAGACTTAGCCCTCGCACGAAGTGTAACCTGTATATGACGCTCATTAGACCGGTTGTTCTCAACGGGCACGAGACATGGATATTGCTCGAGAAGGACCTGCGTACACTCGGAGTATTCGAGCGACGAGTGTTAAGAATCATCTTTGGCGGCGTCAGGAGAACGGAGTGTGGAGGCGACGGATGAACCACGAGCTCACGCGACTCTACGGCGAACCCAGTATCCAGAAGGTGGTGAAGGCTGGCTGGATACGCTGGGCGGGACATGTTGCGAGATTGTCGGACGACTGTCCTGCAAAACAGGTGTTCGCTACGAATCCGGTGGGAACAAGACGAGCGTGGGCGCAACGAGCGAGGTGGTTAGACCAAGTGGAGCGTGATCTGGCGAACGTGGGGTGCCCGAGAAATTGGAGAACGGTTGTCATGGACCGAGTGAACTATAGGAATTATGATCGTCAAGTTATGTCGTGAGACGGAATACTATGTAAATAAATAAATAATTACAATTTCGATTTTCCGAATTTCCTTTGGTACCGCCTTTGGAGATTTTTTTTTAATTTTTAAACTATTTAGGGGAGAGTGAGGTAACGTGGGCAACTCTGAATAGAAGTGTGTTGACATAAAAATCTCAATCCAACTGTCATCGCCGTCGCTTTGCGTAAGCATATTTTTCTATATGTTGCTGACTTAGATACGCATCATATGCTTCTTTTATTTACCAAGATTAAAAATAAAAAAAAAACTTACTTAATTAACCAAGCTCCCGCAAATTGCATCGATGAGAAACCTAAAGTTCATAACAAAAATATTCTCATACGCTTATGATCTTAGTTTTGTCATGTTCTTTCACGTGGAAAAGGAATTTTTGATGAAACATCAATAAGTCACATAAAAGCAACCAATTTGCAAATCATTGCTTGTGGGGCATCTTGGGCCACCTATATTTTTATGTTTTTATAAACATTTAAAGCATGGATCATCCAAAATTTGGACGCACTGTTTATTATACCATAGCGCTCCTAGTTGTCGGATCTGGAATGTTTTGACAGTACTTTGTTCGCAAATGTTTCCTCTATCAGTGCTGAAAATTTCATAACGATTCGTTTTTGTTCCAATAAAGTTACACGTAATGGAAGCCGCGAGGCGAAAATTTATTTTTGGACACCCACGTCAAAAACCCGACGTGGTCTGGTTCAAAAATCGCGAAATCTGATTTTGGGCGGCTTCCTGGCCAAAAATTTTACTGGTAGGGGTGATGTCCCCGCCAAGTTCAAATTCGTTTTTGCCGATAAGTTGGCAAGAAAGTGTTTGATCTGGCAAGGTATTTGCAGCTGCGGACGAAAAACCCCGGTTTTTGTGAAAAACAAGACCATGGACTCCGAAATGTACAAGGAGGAGTGCCTTAAAAACGTTTTTTTTTTTTCGTACATTAGATCTCACAAAGGACCAGTAAAGTTTCCGCCAGATTTGGCAAGCTGCCACTACAGCTAAGAGGTTTGTACAGGTGTCGGCAATTGCCAAGCAGAAGATGAAGAAGATTGGTAGGACGACTCGGGATGCAACAGAGATGAAGAGATTGTGGAACAAAATGGCCGCTGAGGTCAGTGAATAGGGTGTCCAAACTTAGAGGAGTGGTTCTCGATGAAAAGTTCGAAATTTCATCAAACCCACATCGGAATAATTTTTTTTCTTATTTTTCCATTGAAGTGCAATAAAAACCATACATTTTGATTACAAATCATTTTTATTTGGTTTACATAGCTTCGAGATAGACCCTTTTCAATGCGTCCAGATTTTGCGTGATCCATGGTTTAGTACTTAAAATACGTTTTTTCTGTCTGTTAAGTTTTCTTATGCTTAATGAAGCGATATGAAAAATATTTTGTCCATCCTATCTTAGGAATTTTGCCAAGTTTTGGAAACTAAAGGGTGATACGGTCAAAATTTGGTCAAGGGAAAACGCATGTAAATCGGTGAAATCGTTTATTTAAAAAATCCAATTAAATTTCTTTTTCAAGTTTAATTAGTATAAAATTCAGGAAAAATATTCCGTTAGGCTTCCGCTTTTCCAAATCCGAATTGCCGGGCCTTACGCTAAACCCCTGCCATCCGATTTTGTACAGCCACCTTGTCCACCTTCTTCGCCGCAGAAAGCCAGTTTGCCTTGAAACGTTGCTCGTCCTTAGCAGTTTTTTTTGTCTTCTTTATGTTCCACTTGACAATAGCCCAGTATTTCTCAATTGGGAGGAGCTCTGGCATGTAAGGAGGGTTCTTGTCCTTGGGAACCACCTGCACGTTGTTGGCGGCGTACCACTCCATGGCCTTTTTACCGTAATGGCAAGATGCCAAATCCGACCAAAACAGTACGGAACAACCGTGTTTCTTCAGGAAAGGCAGCAGACGTTTATTCAACACTCTTTCACGTAAATTTCTTGGTTGGCAGTCCCGGAAGCTATGAAAATGCTGCTTTTCAAGCCACAGGTACCTTGCCAAATCAGATATTTCTTCGCGAACTTTGACAGTTTCATGTGCATGTGCATTTGCTACCTTTCCCCTTCCTTTTGCCGTATAAAACTCCTGTCCCGGAAGCTGCTTGTAGTCGGCTTTGACGTTGGTTTCGTCGTCCATTACCACGCAGTCAAACTTCGTCAGCATCGTCGTGTACTGCCTCCGGGATCGTGCTTTGGCCGTCGTATTCTGTTTATCATCGCGTTTTGGAGTCACTACCTTCTTGTAAGTCGATAGTCTGGTTCGTTTTTTGGCTCGATTCACGGTTGTAGACGATACACCCAGCTTATTTGCTGCATCTCGGAGAGAGAGGTTAGGGTTTCGCTTGAAACTACCGGCAACTTTCTTTGTCGTCTCAGCGGCTTCCGGTTTTCGATTTCCCCCCGATCCAGACTTCCTGTCTGTCGACAAACGTTCCCCAAACACTTTAGTTACATTTGTAACGGTTGATTTGACAACTTTTAGCGATTTTGGCAGCTTTGCGTGCGAGTAGCTCGGATTTTCGCGATGCGCGAGTAAAATTTTGATATGCTGCTCTTCTTTCTTGGACGGCATTTTGACAACTGAAGAGTGAATTCTAAAATCAAAATAGGAGCAACATTATATACACACACCTTCAAAATGAGGGGTGTTCAGGTTTTTTAAATGCAAAATTGAAAGAAATACGTCAAGTTGATATTGACCAAACTTTGACCATATCACCCTTTACCTACAAAAATGTTCGTAGTTTTTCGGTTATAATTTACGAGTTTACGAGTCAGGTTATTTAAACTATTCGATCATACACAACTATTTTTTTTAATTTCATCATCTGAAATTACTTTAAAATAACGAAATGAATTATGGAATGACAGTTTTGGGTCAACTCATAAACTTTACATGTTATTTGGTCAATTTGGATTTGGTGACCCATGATTCCCCATCATTTTTCGAAATTAAAAAAATATAGCTTTCTTTAAAACAGTCAGTACATGGGGAAAATAACTTATTTAAAATTAAAAAAGAATGCCTTATGATACGTTAGAAATGTTAAAACCATAAGATATGTTTATTCATTTGTTCTTTTATAATAAACAAAATATAGAGCATAGAAAAAAGTGGCCTATGGTTCCCCACTCTCGCCTTTGTATAAATCTCGTTTTTCTACGACAGTGTTGCTTTACAGTCATCGCAAAGTTGTAGAGAATCGGATAATAAAATTTTGAACGAAAGTATTCAAGAAATGGACCCAATTTGTCGGATGAAAATGTTGCAGTATTTTAAACCTCAGCTGTTTTGTACTAATTTAGTGATATTAAATTTCATAAAATGAAAAATGTCTAAACGAGATTAAAAACAAACTTAATTTTTTTTATTATGATGTATTTCTTTAAACACAATTTTGTGATTATGAAAAACAATTCCGAAACTAACAATATTTTTTTAAATCGCTTGTATTCTGCAGAATGGCATTGCTACGCGTACGACCCTTTCGAATCGATTCCACCGAAGATAACTCTATTTGCACAAGAACCACGCATGAATGCTCCAATTCACCCGCTGGCCATATGTGCACTTCTCCCCCAGGGCACTAGGACGGACATACGATTGCTGGTATGTACCTATATGAAGTAAGCAGGTATGTAGGGATTTGATTCATGAAAGCAAAGCAACAAGCTCTATTACATTACCTACTACACAAACTGAGTTGCCTCAAGAAGCACAACGACAGCACGCATGTGACAACAACATCAACGAGAAAAATACACCACAATTTGTTCTCGGATATCCAAATGCATTCGCAAATGAGGCTATCCGTATCATGGCTTAGGACATGTCTGCCCATTCGACATGGGGCAACTTGTTCTTTCTTTGGGCGGGTATTAAATGAGAGAATCGAGTGATAAATGGAGTTGAATTGGAATTCCATTCTAGATATCTTGAAAACTATCGGAGACTGGCAACAGTTAATGTAACGGACTAAAACCATTGAAACCAAAATAAATGTGCGTTGGGATAATTAATTTCGAAAGGTATGTAACAGATACAAAAAAATAAAGATACCCTTTTAAAAGATTTTGAGAAACATTTCATAGATCACTCAGATTTGTTGATAATAGAATCAGGGTTTGATTGTATATTTCTCTTCTATTTGAGAACAACATGTTTCGTTCAAAATTCTCTATCAATAATACAAAGCACTAAATTCAAAGAGCTATTTTAATCCCTTGCAGCAAAACGTGTCCTGTTTCACTTTGTTTTCAAATAAAGTGTCCAACCCAGAAAACCAAGTGAACATTGATGGAAAATGTTGTAAAGCTCTTTATCTGAGTACTACTTATAATGTTGCTTACAACAATTATGTATTACTTTCAAAAGCATTCTGGAAAACTTTCATAGCTTCTTGTTATTTCGGGAGTTTCCTTAAAGTTTTTTTTCACCGTAAACTCTTCTGTTAATTCGCTTTCTATAGCCATTGAAAATAACTCAGCTCACGTTTGTTGCACCTGTCCGAAAGGCGAGAGACTCGATTTCGAGAATAACCCCAGGATATTTCCACTCCAGTGATGCTGGCTTCCACCAGAAAGGGCGAAGCAAAACTTTTAAGTCTGGCAATGCCGAAAGTTTTTGCGTTTATTTTGATTTTCTATAATGTGTTAAAATTATGCACTGGCCCGAAAGTCACGTTCAACGAATATTTATATCTGGGATACTGAATCTTGTGTTTTGGCTTGTCTCTACATCGTGAACGAAAACGTGCCGAGGCGGAATTACCGGAGAGGATGCTGGGCTGGCTGATTCTTCTTGTGGCATCTAATTGGGCCAGCCAGCAAGCAGAGGAAGATTTACGATCATCCAGCAGCATCTCAAGTCTCATTAAACGGTGAACTGAATAGGAGTAGTTTATAAAGTGCAGAAAATATACCCTAACCTGTCGATTAGACCAATTGATTTCCCACCAGCGGGTTTGAAAGAGCGATGAAACAATAGTTCAATAAAGCAACCTTCACGACCCAGGTGTTACCAATAATAAAAGCATAAACGTTTGGGCCCGAGAAACAAATAGGACGACTGCGGCGGGCTGAATAAGTGTCTCATTTGAATAATAAAGTTGAAATTTGAAAATGATTTTTTTGAGAGAAATTTAAAAAAATCAAATACTAGGTACAATTGAGTATGCTACCAAATTTAGAGTGTCCATTTCCCGGCAATTTTTGCGTTTCCGGGAATAGAGAAATCTGAACATCCTTTGCCCGGAAATTCCAGGGTTCCAGGGAATAATTGAAAATGGATATTTCAACCCTCTACGAAAACAAATGAAACCATTCATGTGTATAATAATGGTATTTTTACATGTTTTTCACAGATTCAGTACTATTTGAATTTTACTATATTTTGTTACCAATCTTAAGGAGACTTAAAATTAAATTAAAACAAAACACTTAGGTCTAGCTACGGGCTCCTCAACGCACTTAGAACTTTTCTTCGGAAAACATCCCTCGAAACGTCGAAGTCAAAATGCTCTGAAAAACGGTTGAACGATTTCATCGCACCGATGAGGGCGCTGTATAATTGTTCGTTTGGATGGGAACATACAATTGAAGATCCTGATTTCTAAGACCACGGGGTCGCACACTTAGTGGAATAGCTTCCAGTAGAGTGGGACAGTCGATTCGCGATGTCAAGAGATCAGCAACGAAAGATGCACGGGTTGCATGTCTTCGGGCTTGAAGAGTGTCAATGTCTATAAGGCGGCATCGATTTTCGTAGCTTGGTAAGCGGAAAGGGTCTTGCCAGTTCAGATGCCTAAGGGCGTATCGTAAAAAGCGCCGCTGGATAGCCTCGAGACGTTCAGCGCCGTTCTGGTAGTAGGGGCACCAGACGGCAGATGCGTATTCAAGAATGGAACGAACAATGCTGCTATACAGGCTTTTCAGGCAATACACGTCCTTGAAGTCCTTCGCTACTCTAAAAATGAAACCAAGACTTCTGGATGCTTTGTTGACTACGTAGTTTGTATGTGTCGCTTATCGAGGATGACGCCCAGATCGTTAATATGGTCCACGCGTGCGATGGGCTGATCTCCAAGGTAGTATTCCGCAATCAAAGGCTGCCGCTTACGGGAAAAACTGATAACTGCGCATTTGTTACGATTCAATGGCAAGCAATTGATGTCGCACCAATTAGCGAAGAGGTTGAACTGAATTTGCAGAAAATTAATATTGCGTAGTCGTTTACGGTGTAAAACAGTTTTAGGTCATCAGCATAGAAAAGTTTTGGGCTGTCAAGGAGTGAAAGCACGTCGTTAAAATGCATTAGGAAAATAATCGGTCCTAAATGGCTTCCTTGTGGCACACCGGAGGAGGCAGAAAACTGCTTGGAAAAGGTATCACCAGTCCGAACAGTCAGTTTGCGCCCAGTCAAATAACTGCGAAACCAGCCAAGTAAAGTACCACCGAACCCCAAGCGTCCAAGTTTCCCTATGGCAATTTCGTGGCTCACTTTGTCGAATGCAGCTGACAGATCGGTGTATATGGCATCAGTTTGAGATTTTGCAGCAAAGCTTTCATGCACAAAAGAAGTGAACGTCAACGAGTTGCTTGTCGTAGAGCGTTTAGGCATGAATCCGTGCTGGTCATTAGAAATGTAATTCTTACAAAACGAGGAGATCGGATCCAAGACCACCAATTCGAATAGTTTGGCTATTGAACATAAGGCTGAGATTCCACGGTAGACGAATAGGAGTCAACAAAACAGGCATGAAACTTTTTAAAAACGAAGCTGGTATCCCGTCAGGACCCGTAGAAAACGAATTCTTGAGCTTCGACGCTGCCTTTGAGATGATTGCATCCTCGATTTCAATACCGTTTAATGAAAAGCCCAGTGGCGAAATGCTCAGTGGCCAAATGCTCTGGGGATGTGGAAGCTGTAGTGAAGATATTTGAAAATTTTCGGGCATAAAGATCGCAGATTCCACGATCAGAGTTCGCCGTGATGTCATCCAGAAACATATGGGTAGTAATACCAGGTTCATTCCGCTGACTATTCACCTGTTTCCAAAATGATTTTGGGCAGGATTTAAGGTTGCATTGTACTCGGCGAAGGTAGTTCTGGTAACAACGTTTGCTGGGTTTTTTAATAAGCGGAATTAAGCTTCCGATATATATACTTGGTGTAAGGAGATTTTTGTTTGTTATAATTTCGAAGCGCACATCTTTTTTCCGTTTTCAGTCGTCGCAATTCAGTAGTAACCCAGGGAGTTCGTAGATTTTATCTTTTTATCTGATAGTACGTTTAGGCACATGACGATCAATGACATAGTTCAGGATATGCGAGAAGGTTTCTGCAGCAGAGTTAGGATCCGATAAATCGAGCTCCGATGCCCAGTCGATGGTGGCCAAGATGCGAGAAATGTCATCGAAGTTGGCGTTCTTATAGTCGAGGTTAAAAGCTGGTAAATGGAGTTACTCATTAAATCTCTCAAATTCTCAAGTAATTTCCCCTTTTTTTACAAATAGATTAATTTTGTTGCCGATAATTTTGACCGAATCGGAAATACTAGCGATGAGAATTGCAAAACAGACCATTTCAATTCTTCTCATTGTCATGAGATTTTCTGATTTTTCCTAAAATGAGGAGCTCTACAATTTCTCATTTTAAGATTTTTGAAAAGGGTTATCAGAGTCACCCAACAAAGAACGACAATTAGCCGGTCAGGGTCAGGTAGACCCAGATTATTGTTTTGGTAATAAAATAATACTTCTGAACCGATTTTCACAAACTATAGGGGAGGATGGGGATACTTGATCGCCTTTTCTTATATTCATCATATATTTTTGGGATAATTTTGCAACTCGCAGTCTTTTGCATTTTCTGACAAAGTATAATTTCAAGTTTACATGCTCCAAAAGTTTGAACGATATAAGAACTCGTAGATGAGCCAGAAGCATTTGCGTGAGACTGAAAAATTGTGATATTTTTTAAGATACAGGAGACTTGATCCCTTATTCAGGAATCAGGGTGCCCTGACCCTAGGCAAAAATCTAACTAAATCCGAAGATTAAAGGTCCGTTAACTATTTCTTGCCATATAAGATCTCATTTCACAGTTTGTAAGTATTGGACAAAGAGAATTATAAAAGTTTGTCTTCTACCCTAGAGCCATTGCATACTTTAAGTCGCAATTTTCTAGTTTATTGATAAAAACAGTTTTTTTAGCCCTTTTAATTATTCGATATAAATTGTTGGACAGATATATGAATTCCATGATAACCAATAATCACGATCCATTCGGATGAAAAATACATGATTTGGACTCTAGGGATCAATTATACTGATAACATACATTTTGGAAAACTTCTTCTAAAAAAATTGAGAGTTTACTATTGCTTTGAAAATATGCCATTATAAAGTTCATATTATACTCTAACGGTTGAAATATTGGAATAAAAAATTTTATTATAATTTTTTCATGTTGGAAACATTGTAAAGTGACAAAAAAAGATCTTCAAATCAAATTTTGTTAAAATTCCCAAACAAAGTTCTGATTTTTAAGATAAGTTAACCACCGTTAATTAATTTTCTAAATTTTTATTTTTCGGCATATCGGTGAAAAGTAGTTCTGAAATTGATAAAGATGGATAGAGAAGTGAGGAGAAAATTTACAGATGTTGAAAAGAGCGAAAGAGCATTTTTGCGAGGAAACTTATTAACGTACACCATACTTTACCCTGCAACATTTCATTATTTAGGAGAAGTAGTACCGGGATAGAGGTGGCACTACCTTAACCTATACAATGAAATCTGGTTGGTCCGAAGTCTACATGTGGTGAACACGTATACCCCGTCCGGAGTATACGTGTTCACCACATGTAGACTTCGGACCAACCAGATTTCATTGTATAGGATAAGGTAGTGCCACCTCTATCCCGGTACTACTTCTCCTAAATAATGAAATGTTGCAGGGTAAAGTATGGTGTACGTTAATAAGTTTCCTCGCAAAAATGCTCTTTCGCTCTTTTCAACATCTGTAAATTTTCTCCTCACTTCTCTATCCATCTTTATCAATTTAAGAACTACTTTTCACCGATATGCCGAAAAATAAAAATTTAGCAAACAAAGTTCAATAACTCGAAAATTATTTTTTTTTAATTTGTCGAGATAACAGCATTGTTGTTTTGTTCTGTTTGTCACATTATTTTTTAACAATGGATATTTGTAAGACATTCCTGTTTCGAGATATAGCGAAGGAATCAACTATCATCAGGGATCAAGTATCCTCATTCTCCCCTACCATTTTGAAATTTTCCTAATGTCTGCTATCAGCTGCTTCTTAAAAATTTTAGTTTTGATTTTTGTGGTCTTCAAAAAAAGACTATAAAGAAAAAAGTCATCAAAAATAGGTGTTTTGCATCAATGAGAACTCATTTTGTTGAAGTCTTATTAAAAAACTTTTAATTGATATGAATTCAGATAGATTGAGATCTCAGTTAAAAATATAAAAGTGCTTGGTTTTACAGACCACAGCTGGTAATTTGAAAAGTTCATAAGTTTTTTTTTCAATGATTTGTAGTTATATTTTCATATTCTGAGGTGTATCGACTTAAACTTTATGCTTTTTGTTATCCTGAACACATCTACTCTGAAATGTAATGTTGAAATGAGACTAAGGGGGCATCCATAAATTACGTAACGCTCCTAGGGGGGGGGGGGGGGTAAGCTCGAGCGTTACGAATTGTGACATAGGGGAGGGGGGGAGGTAGGCTCATCGTTACGTAACGATTTTCAGTATACTTAATTGCAACTATTTTGATGTCATGCAATTTTTGCAGAATGATGAACAAACCAAAATCAGCTTAAAATTTGTAAGCTTGAACACGATTGAAATTAGTTTGTAACCCTTCCCCTTTAAAGATTCTGAGATAGACTCCTTAAAATGAGTATTGAATATCTGTGAAATAACCATTGGGAAATCGAATAATAAGTACATTTACCCTTAAGAACTCGATTCCATCTTAAAATGGATATTTAACTATTTTTTCTCAAGTGATTTAAAAAATGCAATTTTGATTATTCCGACGAATATTACTAAGTGGAGTATATTTTGCAAAACAAGTTATGCTCCTTAAACAAAATAAAGTAAACAAGGTAGATCATCACTGAACAAACACAGATCAACTCGTAATAAGACAATCAATTTATTTTATCAGAGAGCTATCATCAACGAGTACTAAGAAGTGGTTTGGTTAGGATGGATATAAATTCCTGAAAGGATGGATATCAAATTCGTTTTGAAGAACGTTAAACAAATTTATGTTTAAATTTAATTTCTGATCTTCGAATATCTGTATTCAAAAACATGCGAAAAGGGGGGGGGGGTAATTATCAACGTTATGTAATTTTCATAGGGGGGTACGTCAAAGCGTTACGATTTGTGACATACGGGTGGGAGGGGGTCAAAAAAGTGCATTTTCGCGTTACGTAATTTATGGATGCCGCCTAAGCGAATTTCTGAAATCTCTTGTTGTATGTTTTTTTAAAGGTTTTTTATGTGATAAAAATATCACAAAAATAATAGTTAGTTTCCATTGGTTTTCAAGTTTTTATAGATCAAATAAATCATCTTTTTTTACCATTTTGTCTTTTGGCTTAAAACAAAATAAAAATAATTTTTTCTTCATTTTTTCTCCATGAATGTTTTTCCTACGGCTCTGAGCATATGTGTCTATTTATCTACATACATCACCAACAGCAGGTTTAGCTGTAGTTTTTGGGTTAGGAAATTTCCGGGTTTTATAATAGTTCCCCGGGATTCCCGTTCGGGATTCCTGGGAATGGACACTCTAGGTTTCCAGATTGTCCGGTTTTATCCGGGTTCTATAAGTGAGGTAATTGGAATTTCTCCAAATTTTCTGGTAGTTTTTGTTTTGTAAAAAGTACTTATTATATTTAGGGAGTTTAGAGTACAATATTCCAAATTTAATTCCATTATATGTTTTGATTTAATTTGTTTCACTTGATAATGTTTGAATTTTCAAAGTCGTTAATATCCAAGCGCTGTATATCATTACCAGTTTTGAATTTGAATTTTGTTCACTACAGTTAAGTAGATTACTGTTTTAACTGCTACTGGTTTAGTTTAAAATTTAACATTATTTACAAAAACCTAAAAAATGGAACCAATTTCAAGCAATATGTGTCACTTTTGTCACTTATTGTTCGTGAAGAGTATCCAGCTCAGGAATTGCCAAAGGGCATCCCACCAACAATTTACCATTCTTCTATTCATGCTTCGACCAGATGATGATCTTATGCCGGTTCCAATCTTAAGCCGCTGCTGTTGGGCTGCAAGCGAAATATTTGTTTCCCTGGAATCCTTCTTCCCAATGTCGCTGCACCGATAATCTCCCTGTGGTATGTTGTTTGTAGCATTCAATGAGTTTCTATCCTCTGTTGTTTTTTGTTTTGTAAGCCTTCATGACACCCACGCTGTATTGATCACGTTTTAGGCGGCGCGGCACTCCAATTCACGCTCAACCCGAAGATTCCAATCGATGACAAAACAAATGGTTGGGTTTTTTATTCTTCACTTTAACCACACTTTAACATCCAATCACCAAAACTTAACTTTGATCTCTTCGGTTGAACGTCACTCAATTAGCTTATCGACGATCGTTCTTCATAGAACCCAAATCTTCGCTTATCTACAGAAGCCCCACAAATCACTAAGCCCCGGACTGATAGACCCCCGAAAAAACGAAAACAGTGCCAGCTCGCGACGACCCTAACGACACCCCGGGAGATCAGGCTCCCTTACTAAATGGCTAGAAGTATAAATTTGCACTGGAAATGTTTGATCCGCACAAGTTCACTTTATAATACACTTTAACTTTTCGGCAGGCGGCTCAAATTCTCAGCCAAGCAGCACGCGTTCCGTCGTCGGAGGTTCGTCGCGTTCAAAAGTACTAGAAGAAGAAAAAAAAATCGGCGCCAAACAAGTCTCTCGCGTTTTCTCACGAGAAGCGAAGGCGCGCAATTTTCCGATCTGCCGAATCGAATGAATGGTTGTTCTTGCGGGCTGTTTCTTCTCAATCGGATGTCCACGTGGTAGAGCGGCAATCAGGTTTTATTTTTGAATTTTGTTTTGATCTTGTTTTTTCGAGTGATGCATCGATAGCGATAAAGCCGATGTGAATGATGGAGTAAGGCATAACGAATTCTCGTGCATAGGTGATCCCGTAAACAGTCATTGGTTTCGTCTTGTAAAATTTGTTACGCCTTATAATGTTGAGGGTAAAAGAATATGTACTTAGAATTCTTCTACAATATGTTCATTTGAAACGGCTTATACCGCAGGGATAAAATATTTGATTGGGTTCGACCAGATTGTACGTTTTGTAATAACAGAATTTATATGCGAAACCGAAAACGTGAATGTGACTCTCCAGAATGGGTTATCTTGGTTCATAAACTACTTGGTTTATAAACTTCTAGTTGATAAACTTCATAGATTTCATCCGTTATAATTGTAAATTATATTTAAGTAGGATCTCTTTGCAAAGATTTACGCTTTCAGATCTGTCTGACAGACCCCTACAATTTGGAAATACCTATGGTTTGAACAAACGCTTCCTTTGATTTGTAATAACTTATATTGAAAAAATCATTAACAGCTAAGTTATCTTTTACATTTCTGCTGTTTTCTTCAAAAAAAATGTTAAACAAAATACCTCAGCGTGTGTACTTATATTAGTAGTGGCTAATCCGCTAATAGCATTATCCGACCATTTTTTTCCAAAGTTTTAAAATTTTGAAATATATACTATGCAAGAGAAAAAGAAAATAATTATTGTGCACAGTTTCCTTCAAAATTCATCTTTAGGTATCAAATCGATAGCTGATAAAACCGTTGATCATCCAAAGAATTACTGTGTGTAAGGGGTGGAAAAGTATTCATCAGGATCATCAGGATCAAGTCAATTCTCATATCAGAATTTTTTATTTCGAATAAGCAAAAAACTAAGTGTAGATCGCTGAAATGTCCAACAATGTTTTCTCCGATAAGCGGAGAGTGTTGGCTAGTTTTGATGAGTCATTCAAACCTAACCTCGAAACCAAATTTTTGCTAGTTTCAGAGCTCGTAAGCTGTGTATCCGGTACCTAGGTCATGAGACAGATGATTTCTGATGGGCGACAAAACTAATGAAAACCCCTTTTTCTAACAAATTCCAGCAGTTAAATCGTATAACAAGTATTCGTGGCAATGTCCCTCGCATATTATTGTATATATTAGCTGGTTGTTTCGTAAAAAATATAATAATTTGCCAAGATTCTGCTCCTGTGGAAAAAATCAACATTTTTCAAAACGAAAATTTTTGGTTTAAAAGCCTAAAAAGAGTAATTTTATATGTTAATTTCGTAACCTATGATCTATACTAACCGATTATACTTTAAGTTCCATACCATAATAGTTTTACTTCGATATTGTTAGATTTTATCAGCGAACATTCCATTAAAAACGCTTTTAAGAGGCTCAAAAATACTCAAGTTTTGTTAATTTCGAAATAGCTATATCCAGCCAGGAGAAAAATATTGTACCGAAACGTAGCCGAAATTGAAGGATGAGGATGCAGGTGCCTAAGATACAGATTATTTAGATGAAGTATCAGTTGGAAAAACTGATCAATATCATGACTGAAAAAATAAAGTAGATTTTTTCTTACAAATGACGATATTTTTTTTCAAATTTGTACATGAATTGTCATAAGATCATCAAGGGAGGATCGAAGCAACTTTGCTCGTGACCGGACGTGTTTTTCATAGAGTGCCTATAAGGAGAGTGACGACATTCTATCCCAAACAAAATAAATGTCTTTGGAAACAATTAAATTTACAGCTGGTATCACTGGTTCAGTTTAAGCCTTCAAGTGACTTTTGCGAAATGATGCTTTTGTTTACTTAGCATAAGAATTTGTTCGAAACAATGAAGTGTTTTGCTAAATATTGCACAAATAAAACAACACCGGGATTCAAGAACATTGGGTTCTTTCGATTTTCAGCGTATGAAGACCTGCAAGTTGCATGGAAAAAGTTCTGTGGATTCCCAAACATCTGTGGATTCCCAGATTATTTCGAAATTACAGCCAGTTGTCGAGTGTGCAGCGTAAGTAAAAATCATTGAAACATAAGGAGCTAGCTAAATATTTGCGAAAAACAGTGTCACTTTCTGCAGGAGGATGTATATTTTGCTTCTGGCAAAGGAAAAATTATGCGGCGACGTACGGCAGTCCCAGTGTACGATTGCGTTCCACAGCTTGCTGACGTCACTCTACCTACTTTACTTTTCCAACTTACTTTACCTACCTACTTTACTTTACAATGAGCACAATACTTGCAATTTATTTTTCTTCTCAGGCTGAATTTGACAGGTCATTCGTTCGTTTGGAATGACACTGACAGCTCATCGCTATTCCAATTTTGACATTGGCGTCACTCTTCTTATAAAGCTTAGTTCTTTTAGAAATGGGACACTTTCTTTTGCTAATAGCTCGTTTACTAGTAATCGGACATTCAAAATTTTGGCAGCAATTTGTTGCCTGTAAAAAGTACTATCCGACCTATTTTTTTTCAAAATTAAAAAATTACGCGTTTTTGAGATATTTACGATGCAAGAAAAAAAGGAAAAAATAATTTTGCACACTTTCATTCAAAATCCATCATAATCAAATTGATAGCTGACAAAACCGTTGATTATTCGAAGAATTACTGTATGTGAGTGGTGGAAAAGTATGCAAATACTGTCAAAAATGTCCACAAAGTTCAAATCAAGCATTGGAGTGAAGCATATGGTCGGCAACTTCGGCTAAGGGTCATCAGGGAAGTCAAGTCTCATACAAGCATTTTTAATTTAAAAAAAGCGAAAAACTAAGGGTAGATCGCTGAAATTTCCAAAAATTTTTTTTTCTCCGATAAGCTGAAAGTGTTGTCTGGTAATGAGTCATTCAAACCACACCTCAAACACTAAATTTTTGTTAGTTCCAGAGCTCGTTAGCTGTATAGCCGGTTCCGAGGCTATGGGACAGATGATTTCTGATGAACGACAAAACTTATGAAATACCCTATTTTAAAGAAATTCCAGCGGTTGAGTCCTATACCATGTCTGCTCGTAGCAAGGTCCCGAGTATATTAAAGTATGCATTTGCTGGTTATATTTTATGAAATATTATGATTTGGCAAAATTCTGCTCATGTGGAAACAAATAACAATATTCAAAACGAAAACTATGGTTTTCGCTGTTTTAAAAGCCTAAAAAGAGTAATCTTTTATGTACCCTTCGCAAACTACGATCTATACTAACCAATTATACTTTAAGTTTAATCTCATGATGGTTTTACTTCGTTATTGCCAGATTTTGCCAGCAGAAATTCCATTAAAAATGCTCAAAAAGTGGCTCAAAATTAATCAAATTTGTAAATTTCGAAACATCTGTATCCACTAAATTGCCCTCAGTTTCTTTTAAAAGAGAACTATTGGTCCAAAAAGTAGCGGAAATTGAAGGAAGAGGGTGTAGCCACCTAAATACAGATTAGACGGAGTATTAGTTTGAAAAACTGATCAATATCATGACTGAAAAAAGTGTGCGCTAGCTGATGGGAGGTACCAAGAATAAAGTAGAATTTATTCTTACAAAAAACGATAAATATTTTTTTCAAATTTTTTCATGAATTATCATAAAATTACCTTCATTTCCTTCATAGAAAGTTTTTGGATCAAACGAAAGGTTTTTGAGATACACGCATTCGTAACTGTCCCATTTCTAAAAGAACTAAGCTTTAGGCACTCTAGGTTTTCAGTCGCGCGTTCCTTTTTTTGAATTTGATCCCGGTTTTGGGGAAAAAAATCTCATGCCTATAGGTACGTTTGTTATTCGAAAACCCGAAGTTATAATTGTTCTTATTTCTCGTTTATGCAACTGTTCCGAGAAGAGGTCAGGGAATAATTTGTGCCTTTAGTGTATTCATGTGCTGAAGTTATCATTGAGACAAGATAAATCGGGAGTGGATTTCCGTTGGAGAAGAAACAAATATGGCTATTGGCAAATTCGTTTATACCCAAGTAACCATAAGCACTAAAGCTTTGCCTTTTTATAGCTATATACCAGCATTCAAGTGCTAAATTACACTATATCAGCACATCGGGTGCAATTTTGCACCATAACAGCCCTTCGAGTGCTAATGCTGGATCATATTAGAATTATACCACTATTTTAAAATGCAACCAGCATTTTATCAGCTTTTCACAATGCTTTTGAAATGCAACATAGCTCTAAATCAGAATAAAAAAATGCTATAATTTCATCACTTAAGCTTGCTTTAATGCTTTTTAGCACTATGTAAGCACTATGTAAGCACTACTAACAGTGGCATTAGGCTTAAGCACATTAGCATTGATTGATGCAGAAATAATGTAAATTTAGGGCACCGGTTGCCAATAATTTGATTCAAATAGGGCTTTTTTCAAAGATTTAACGCGGACGTGATAGGTCCACAAGCAGAGTTACTGAAAAATGTCCGATCCATGGATGTCATGAGTTCGATTCCAGGTCATCTTCACCCGAAAAATGTAAAAAAAAATCATGTAGAAAATTCAACCCGAGAGATCCCCATAACATGAATAAGCGAATATCCAACATAAGCCAAATTAATTATCATGGCAGAAAAATGGAGCCAAAAAAAAATCGATTTTTTTACCCGAATGGTTGTACCTCATTTGAACGCCATTTGCATTTTCCCAGCATTTTACCCGCCAACGCTATAGCATCAACTTAGCATAGCATAGTGCTTTTATAGGGTTATACCAGTTTCTGCACTAAAACAGAAGTTAATTTCGCCAAACCTGGCTCACAGGGCTTATATGATGCACAGAATCAAGCTCTAGAGCTGATGTTAGAGCAGAATTGGTGCTAGTTTTTCGTGCTTATGGTTACTTGGGTAAAGTGCTGATGGGAGATCCCTAAAGAAAAGTACTCAGTTTGGAAAAAGTGTTACATTAAAAGATGTGTATTTTGTGGCATGAATGGTGAAGAAATTAGGAATTCCAGCAATTCGATGGAAACTCAAAGGAATCGAAACACGAAAGTTAAGCTGGGAGAATTGGGAGAACAAACGAGAATTTGGATCAATTATTGGAAATTTAACTTTGCGAATTTCCAGTGTTCCGAAAGATTTCCACAATGGATGAAAAGCTAAGTATTTCTATTAAGTTAATATTTATTATCATTTTGAAAAAAAATTAGATGACATGAAGCATTTGTGTATTGGTTCAGAAGCTGAAGAAGCTTGTTTTGGGTTTTCCCCTACCTCATTAGTTTTTTCCAATCATTTTTCGACTGCTGCGATTGAATTTCAATCTTTCAAGAAAAAAAATTAAAATGTTGAACAATGTTAAATTTTTTTACCGATGATAAAAATTATATTTATAAACAAATGTGTTAATTTTGAAAAAAAGGAGAATTGCTTTATTTTTCCCCATAAAATCATTCGGAAAAGTTGTTCCCAAAGATTTAAAGGAGGTCTCATTGTGTTATTTTTTTATCAATTTCTTTTCAAGAGTGAGCAATGGCGCTATATCCAAGGTGGATGACCAGATATGTAATGCACAGAAATCCAAATTTTCAACGTGTTACATTTAAAAGAAATTTTAGCATTAGTTTGAGTTTTAACCCCAAAAAAATTTAAAAAAAAAGTGTCCATTGGATTTTGGACGTCTATGCTGCCCCTACTCGCATAACAGTCCCATATGAATTTTTGTCATTTTTCATCTAACCTGACAGTTCGTCATTTTGAACATAGGGCTTCAATATAAAACAATAAAAAAAGGGATTTTGTTCTAGAAATTTCGAAAAAAATATAAACTTGTGGATGTCCCATATGGAATACACCCGCATAACAGTCTCATATGTGAAATACCACGGATTTGGTTACTTTCAATGCTTCTTTCGGCGAAATAGTCTTTGATTTATTGCTTTGAATCATTTAAAAAAAGTTTTAACTTACTTGATGTCGAATTATGCACCCTAGTTTTCGAAGCCAGGTCGGTAAGAAGCGAAAAACTATCAGATGCAATCAAAAATCGTAAAAAGATTCAACTTACAATGCGAAATGCACGATATTTTTCCGAAAGTATGTTTCTTTTAATGAAAATTGTATTTAAAGGGTTAAAAAATGATCAAATTTAAGTCTTAAAAAGAAGCTTGGTGAGAAAAACATATTCTGTATGGGACTGTTATGCGAGTAGATTTAAAAAATGTTTGAAATATGCTCGCACAACAGTCCCATAACGAAAAAAATGGTGCTCCCGACCTTACCAATGACTCAATTTCGAAAATTTCAGGTCTTACGATTTATTATGACAACCAAGAACACATTCCATCAAATGTTTTCGTTTATGCTGAAAGTTGTGGTCACAATTTCAAAATATATTCCAAAACAGAAAAAGCTGATTTTCTCGCTTCACAGCAAAAAAAGTGTTGCGTTATTACATCAAAAACGTGCACATAACTTGAGTCGCAAATGCTACCTAATATAACATCGTTTTGATGTAAAACCTATGACCTCGATAAGATGTAACAAAATTACACTAAAAAATTTATCGTAGTAGACAAACATGGGAACATTTATTTAGCACAGAAACGATGAAAAATGTTGATGCAATTCTAAGGACAATATTATTTTTGTAAATTGTCGTAGAACTTTCAGAAACGTGGACCACTCTACAATTAGCAAGTTTCGTTCTAACACTTTGCTTTAGAAAAAAAAATACGATAGTCAAAATGACGAAATATTTATTGAAAAAACACAAATCACCAAACAAATGATACTCTGTAGGAATCTGTTCATAATTTACTGGAACATTTTAGACAGGTAAATATTCAATTAAACTGCTAATTTGATTTGTTCAGATTTATCTTTATCCAATTGCAAACACTTGGCTCTTCATAGCTAAAGTTATGTTTCACAATAGTCATTTTTTCCGGAAGTTGAATGACAGGATTTTAATTGAAAACACCATTTTTGCGTATGAGCGCTATAACACGCGTCTGTTATCCTTGGGATACGTTTCGAGCTTTTCAGTTGTTGGCCTTTCCTAGGCGATCACAACAAAGTGTGTGAGTCTACCTATAGACTCGGAACAAAATAATTGTCTCTTCTGACGCTGGATCTCGATATTGGCCTTGGATCAGCATGTTAGGCATGAAGAAATCCTTGGGATATTGCGTTGGGCCTAAAAAATAAAAAAAAGGTGAATCTCAAGGCTTGGCGGGTATGAAAAAATAATCATAATAGCACTTACCCTCTGATCTGTTTTTATAATTTCTTTCCACACTCTTTGCACTTTTTTTCTTCAGAATAAATTACCTGGAAACCACAAATATGAGAATAAGTTAGTATCACTGGATTTGCTTAAAAATAAGCAACAAATCGATATATCTCACCAGTAGATTGGTTGCCTCTGAGCCTCAGAAACCCCTCCGGAGCTTTCGATATGAAAACTATTTTGTTGACAGTTATGAGCTGCTTCGATGTGATTACATTGACGATGTGATATTACATAAACAGACATGTTTAAAATTGTGTACATCGATTGGATGTAATAAACGGACAGTTGAGTAGTATCACAATAAAAAATCATAATATTACATATTGTGGCTAACATCCGCTTAAATTACATCGGCCATCGTTACATTATTTTTTGCTGTGTTGCTTGTTTTTGCATATGGGACTGTTATGAAAGTAGGGGCAGTATGTGAAATAACCTCATTTCTATACATAAAAGGATGATTAATCCAGGATCTGCATCCAGGAGCTCCCTACTATTAGCAAAAAGCTCCCAACATAAGAACTCCTATCGTGGAAACGTCCACGTTTCTTCCTCCCTGTGTTCCAGTTGTCTCTGCGTCCAATACTGCACAGTGGGCCCGACCTAGTTAAGATGAGTAGTAAATGTACTTGAACTACTCACCGGGATGCTGATAAGATCTGGCTGTGTATGTATCATAAGCATAGAATTGTCATAAGATCATCAAAGAAAAGAAGGAATTCCTTCATAGAAAACATTTCGATCAAACGAATGGTTTTTTAGATAAACTCATTCGTAACTGTCCCATTTCTAAATAACTAAGCTTTAGCTTACTTTTTGCAATTGTTTGAATGAAAGACAAAGGCGCTAGGAAAAAAGTGCTAGTTTTTGCCCCTTTGGACCACTGTGCACTAAAAGGGTAAAAAGAGGCCAAAAGACCCAAGGAAACATTTAATACCATCCCAAGCAAGTTTGTTTGGTTCCATTTTCTCGATTTGTTCTTCAGTTATAAACAAAAGGTGTGTGAAAGCCCCCCCCCCCCTTCTCCTTAATCTCCATTGGGAGGAGGTGGGGAGTCCAAATATTAATAAAAATATTTATCCTATCCTAATATTCTCCCATGCTAAATTTGGGTTCATTCGTTCGATAAGTTTTTCAATAATGAAAACAATTTAAGGAAGTCCCCCTCCTCTCTTTTTATCTCCCCATTAAAAGGAGGGATGGGTTCAAAATATTCATTGAACCACTCCTCCTACCCTAATTCATTCCCATACCAAATTTGGTTTCATTCGCTTGATTAGTTTTTGAGTTGTGTAAGAGAGAGACCCCGTCCCTCTTTATTATATCCCTATTCAATCTTAAATAATAATGGAAATATTTCGCGTACCCAAATACCCTCCCAGCTCAAATTTGGTACCATTTGCTTGACCGAGTTATGCAAACATTTTTTTTTTGTATGAGAGGCTTTCTCCCCCTTCCTGCGAGAGGGAGGGGTCTCAAACTATAATAGGATCCTTCCCTGGCCTCCGATACCCCTATCTGCCAATGTAATTTTATGTTTGTTAATTAATTTATCAGCCTGATCGGTGATTTCGGTGATGATCGGTTTAGTAGGGGCAACTTAAGATTATGATTTTTTTTAAAGAAGGCTACACATAGGTAGATCCGTTTCTGAATTAAAGGGAGCGTATCTGAGCGATCACATATCATCTTTTTATTCGTTCGCACGAACCACGCTTGGCCTACTAATGTGTGTTGGTAGATGCAACTCTATCTGTATCTACCGCTTCATAGTTGTAGGCCCGTGAGGAACTAAAACTTGATATGTGATGATGATAACGCTTCTAAATAAATTCTTCCCGCTCATTTTCACCATCTTTCATTTCATCTAACGTTTTATCTATCTGTAAAATTTCATAATCTTATGATATCCCTACTAAAAAGAACATCACTTTTCACCGATAAGGCCGATACATTGAAGTAACATTAAAATTAAATGTTTGATTCATTTGGTTTTTTTTTCGAAAAATCTATCTTTTTAAAGGTGTTTTAGACCCAGGTCCAAAAATAAGTACCAGTCCAGTACCAAAACAGGAGCAGTAGGTTAAAAGTTGTAAATTTTGATTCCTTGGAAAACAGAGCAGTATAGCCCATCCATTTATGAGAAACACATGGAATTACCAAAACCACCGCTTAAAGGGTCCAACGAATTCTAAAATGGATAAACAGAGCTCTGTTGGCAAGTCAGTTACCTCCTGTGCCGATGTACGCGAGTTCGAGTCCAAGATTAAACTTCGAACTCAGTTGTACCAGATAAGTTTATCAATAACTGTTCGCTTACTGCAACGGTGATATGTATAAAGTCGCGAATGCCATAAATATGGTAAAACGACTATAATCGATACACAAAAAAATAAAGCAAAGGGCTTATGGGGAAATGAAATAAGTTGAGTATCAGAAACGTTAGGAGAAATTTTCCACATTTTCAAGTAATTCAAAAATAGATTTAAATTTTGTTGCAATCTACTGCGTACCCCCCGTAAATTCCGACGTTTGGATTGCTTTATTGTTTTAGCAGTGGTATGAACTGTGACGTCAGTTTCGATACTATCCTTTCCAAACGTTATATGATGTTTCATTATCTTTTTCAAATTTTTGTTGTATTAACTGGTGTTGAAAATGTTGATATCAATTTACATTAAAGCATGAATTTACCTAATATTGAATTCAAAGAACTAAACCCTTCGTGGCTTTGAACTTTGGAATTACATGTCTAATGTTTCAATATAGTCGGAATTAAGGTTTATTACATCGTTATAACAAGGCTCAATTAGTCACAGCTTATTTGCTCTTTCTTGCCACATCATCTCAAGAACGATTAAAAGTAATGTCATAATTTCAAAAATTATTTTCCAATTATCAAACTTGCCACTGACTGCCCTTGCCAACCATGAGCCAGCATGACTGCGACGATCCAAGTGTTCCAGCGCAGGAAATTAATCGATCTTGTTGATCAAAAAATTTTGCTTCACGCTTCTGTCTCAATTCGAGATTGGCATTATGGCCCGAAGGTTCGTCAGGCTGCAAAATGTGTGCGTCGTCGTTGATTCATCTGGGCCTACACCGTGTGAATTCGCCGCCAAGATGCTGCTGCTGCTGCTGCTATGACAATTTAATCAATCCAGTTTAATCATGGAAAATTCACCAAATGCCACCTCCTTCCATACACCTAGAGTTTTGAACGCTCAATTCCGTTTGCCGCATCGCAAGCTGAAAGGTTTCCATCCTATCCTACATGGCAATTATACGGTATTTTGGAGCATGATGTTTTGCGACAAGCGACGATGCTTACTGAACATATGAGCCTGAACCGGAATGGATTGTTCTATCGTGACTCGTCCAAACGGGGGGGGAAAATCTCGACTTCCAAGTGTAAAAAGTGCAATTCCAAACGATTTTCAAAGTGGGATCGACATCACGCGGCGGCATCACAACTGCACCTTCCACCTAACCTAGTTTTTGACGAATGCGTCTAGAGGGGTTCTGCTGATAGTTACCTAAAGGGTTGTGCGGCGTTTCTAGGTTCTTACTCAGACAGAGCACATGCTGATGCTGAGGGTAAGTATATTCTTCAAAAAAAGAGACTGGTCAGTTTTTTTTCTCGCACGCCTGTCCTCTGTTCTGAAAATCGTGATCCATGGGCGTCGATACGAAACAACGAGAGTAAGCCTACCTCCCTCACTGCCAGTTTACTGACTGGTGAACTTTAGAGACTAAAAATGGCGAATAAAGCGTGTAGAATGCGAAAAGTGCATTATTGAAGGATTCGTGCCTTGACGCGTATGCATTTGTCGAATAGGTCATACACGAGCTAGGTGCAACTCCACGGGCCATGCTAAATAGTGCGCTAGCCAAGCGGCTGGCGAGTAGCCCAAATAATGCTAGTCTAGTCTAAAAGCAGCTAAGATTTTACGCACCGATGGGAAAAGGCATGCTGAGCATTCCCGCAACGGCAATTTTTTCATATATTTTGTGATCCATTACAGCATACAGACGGAGGGCACAGGTCTAACATTTTGTCGTGTCCTTTGACCGTTTGCCCTAAATGTGTCGCGAATCGAAGGAATGATTTGTTCATTTTAACTAATAGTGCTACAATTTTTTCGTTCTCTTTCTTCAAAAAAATTTAATTTGGCAGAAAAATTGGAAATGCAAAAGGACGAATTCATATAAATTCGACCTTGATCTGGGAATAAATGTAAAATTCTAATAAGCCCTTGGTATTGGAAGAAATCATCATCGAATTTCAAAAACCGACCATATTCATTTTGTTTTAAGATTTATTTTAATTTGACTAGATGTAGAAGCTCATCTTAAAAAATCAGGAAAGACTAAAGGAAATTGTGGATTTCGAAACTTGAATTTTTAAGGCAAACAAAGTTTTGGCCGAAAATCGGCTTTCTGGTATTTCGAAAAATATTTTCACCATTTCAATGTTTATGCGGATTATTATATTTTATTTTTCACTAGGTTGGTACATTTATTTTTCTCTAGGGTGGTCCTAAAATACTTAAAACTCCAAAATAAAAAATAAAAAAACCTGTATTTATTTATCACCGAGTTATAAAAAAAATGAAAAAAAACAACCATTGTGAAGAACTGAAACTTAAAAAATGATAAAAATTAAAGATTTTTTATTCTTGACCAGTTTTTTTAAAGACATTTTGAATAATAATATAAATTCAAATATCCCTTATTTTTCCTTTGATTTCCGCTGAAGTGATTTTTAGGTTTACAAAAATCGAAACTTTAAAACGTGAGATGCGTTCGCTTTTTTTCGGACAAATTCCCCGCTGCTAAGAAACAGTGTCGAAATGTCAGAAACAAATATCGTCGTCTGGTTTCACTGGTTGAACGAGACCAACTTCAGACCGATTTCTGATAGACTATTAATTCTACATTATTCAAAGCAATCATAATTTTTTCAGTTGTCACTACTCAATTTTTTTTTTCAAAAGTTTGGTACAACACTTCGAAAGCTATTGCATTTTAAAACCTTTCAAGGTGAGTTTATTTAGTATTAATTATGTTTAACAGTGCGAAAACCAAATTTTTTTTTTTTTCAAAGTAGTCATCCAAATACTATCTTCGTCGGGGGGTCTTTTCAGGCTATTCCAGCTGGAATGCTGTTTCATACAAGGTGTCCCTCTCCGGCACCTCTCGGAGTCCGATCGGCTCGAATACATTAAATTAAATCTCTGGTTAGAAAACGAATTTCAAGTCAAAATCTGGTTAGAAAATTTTGTTTAATTCGGGGAATTGATGAGCCAGACGATCCAACGACATTCACTTGGGTTCCCGCAATAGACTGTGGGACTTTCCGACGAAAAGCATGGCTTCATCAACCCGGATTTTTCTAGGCAACGCGAGAGTGGTAGCCAACAGAAAAATGTTGTGTAATATTTGTGTTTAGTGATATTTTTTCTTAATTGCTGTTATGTATGGTAAAAAAAAATAAAATGCATGGCCGCAACTGTTGTTGATCATTTTTTCCAACAAAAATTAACAACAGGACAGAGCGTTCGAATCCAGACCATTTTTTGTGAGATTTTGGTCTGAAAACTGTCAGATTTTGGTCGGAAAACTGGTCGATTTTGGTCTGGAAACTGCCAGGTTGTTTTGACAGCTCACTTGAAAACACTTATGGTCATCAGGAAAGTTGTGTCACCAGGGTAACGAACCAAATTCGGAATTGGTTGATCACGACGACGATCACCAAGTCGAGGGAGTGTGAGCGGTTCTCTCAGCTAGCACTGCTTGCATCAGGGTTGATAGCATGCTCTGAATTACACGGGAGCAGTTATAAACACTCAGCTGAAGATGACCATTTCGATATCATCTAAACCAGTAGACAAACGATAAATGGAATTAGAAGACGAGAAAAGGTGTTTCACCGAGGTTCTCGGCTCATTCTCAACGATAAAGGCTTAAAAAAATCAAAATTATCCGAATAAGATCGTACACAGTAAAGTAAAAGGCAAAATTTTAATAAAAAATGATTGTAGATGCAAATAACTAGAATATGATTAATTTAAAAAATGTTTAATTACATAATAAATTTGAGTGGAATAGCCGAAATTTTTGAAAGAAGGTTATCAGTTCCAGAAATAACATTTGTGGAACTGATAACATTACATTTGCTTAAAAGAAAAGTCAGGATAACTGAAATGTAGTTTTAATTTAGGTGTATAGTAAATTTAAGTTTAGTCAATAAAGAAAAAGAATGATAGAAAAAAATGTAATCATTTTTTAAATGAATCTACCGTTATGCTTAATCAACGTCGATATCTATATCTTACATATGGAACATCTTAAGAATTCACAGAAAACTGCTGCCAAAGTTATAAAATCTACTTCGAATTTTTTTTCACATATAGAATCACCCTTATTCTGGTTTACGGCGTATCTGACTTTCGTTCGAACGGATACTTTCGATCGAATTCGAAAAAGCTATTCTTGTTTGCGTTCGAACGCAATACGTTTTATGTTGGTGTTACCAGATCATGTTCGAAAAATCAAAGCAACCGGATTGCAATGAGGTACACTTTTACTAAGGTGGCGCAAAGGAACGCACACAATTGCACGTCGGAGAGAAAAAAGAAAAATAAACATAAACAAGCCCTGCGTCGCGACGCGTCGTTGTCAGGGAGCTTCATTTATCCTAGGAAAAATGCGTCGTGAAAATGGTCGGTAGTGACGTCACTTCTGTCATGGTAACTATGTTTACGAAGAAAAAACTTTACTTCTACTTTTGCAACGTTTCTTTCTCATCACCTCTCTTTCCACCACATTGCCCGGAATGGACAAAATGACGTTACTCGTCAGAAAATTCATTGTAAACAATTGTTTTGTTTCTTGTGAAATTTTACGGAAAACACGAAAGAAAGAACAGAATTTTCGTGTGTTAATTTGGTAATTTTGTTTTTTTCCATGTCGAAATCCACGAGTGTCAGGGTAAAGGTTGTCAGAAAAGCGGAGCCGATGGAGCTGATTCGTTTTCGCCAACGTTAGCAGCAGCAAGCTGGGCCCGTATAACAATTCAATCTTTAGGTGCAGTGGACAACAATGCTATTTCCTAGATGGTCCCCCTGGAGCTGGTTGATTCTGGACGCAAGAAGCTGTTCACAATGCCAGCCGGTGATGGTTGTGATAATGCTGCTGCGGTTTAAATCTCACCCGCCGAGAGGAAGGAGAGGAACTTTCAAATAACAGTGGGCTTTAAATTGTTTAATAAAAAAATAACTATTCACCTAACTATAAAAAAATAACTATTTCGAACCACATCAATTTCATAACCGTCCAACTTCACAAACTTTTCCCTCAAATACCCAAGATTCGCAGCATCAGATTCGCATTTGGCAGTCCAGTGAAAGAATGACAACCGAGGATTTAAATTAATAAGAAATTTAAAATTTGGAATAAAAATTTCTATGGTCTTTCAAATTTTGTTATTTTGAAGAACATTCAGTCTCGTGGTTTAAACTCGCAATAAATCGTTATTATGAACACCCCAATCGGAAATAAATTGCTTTATGATTCATGATTCGCAGTATCAGACTCGCGTTTGTCGGCCCATAGAAGAAATACGTTCGAACGAAAACAGGAATGCAAAGTTTCGTTCGTACGAACGATGTTCGAAAGATCGAACTGTTCTCATTCGTTCGAACGAAAACAAGAATACGAAATTGCAAAACTTTCGAACGAATGTCATTCGATCGAAAACAAGAATAAGGGCGAGACTAGTTCATGTCAGTTTTTGTATTTTTCGTAATAAAACTTTTTGTTAAATTTTTTTTTCATACGACGAAATGAAAGCTCACGCGAGATATGAACAAAAATGGATTTCTGACTGTCTGTCGGTCTGTTTCCTACAGACTCGGAAACCACTGAACTGATATGCGTGAAACTTGACAGGGTATTGGAGGCCGAAGAAGGTTCCTTTTATGGTTTGAGACCCCTCTTCTTCACTGTAAGGGGAGAGGGGGCCTCCTAAACAACGGACAAATGTTTGCATAACTAAAAAACCAATGAAGCAAATGGTACCAAATTTAAAGTGGGAGGGCATTTGGGTACGAGAAATATCTCTATGATTCTATGAGGGCATTTGAAACCCCTCCTTTTTTCTAGTAGGGAGAACAGAATTCCTTGTCATTTTTATGTCAATTTTCAGTAGGTTCGGTGTAAATTTTTGTTAATATTGTGTCAATGATGCGTTATTTTTGTTTCATTTTTGCGACATCTTTATACCATTATCGTGTTATTTTTATGTCATATTTGCATCAATTTGGTGTCAATATTGTGTCACTTAAGGAAATTTTTATGTCTTATTTCATTTCAATGTCTTATTTTCAATTTTTAATTATTTTTTATTTGTATTTATCTTCCTTATGGTTTATTTTTTGTTTGCCTTGTTTGTGCATTGTCATATCTCTCATTTTGTCATTTTTGTCATTTTTGTCATTTCTGTCATTTTTGTCATTTTTGTAATTTTTGTAATTTATGTAATTTTTGTAATTTTTGTAATTTTTGTAATTTTTGTAATTTATGTAATTTTTGTCATTTTTGTCATTTTTGTCATTTTTGTCATTTTTGTCATTTTTGTCATTTTTGTCATTTTTGTCATTTTTGTCCTTTTTGTCCTTTTTGTCATTTTTGTCATTTTTGTCATTTTTGTCATTTTTGTCATTTTTGTCATTTTTGTCATTTTTGTCATTTTTGTCATTTTTGTCATTTTTGTCATTTTTGTCATTTTTGTCATTTTTGTCATTTTTGTCATTTTTGTCATTTTTGTCATTTTTGTCATTTTTGTCATTTTTGTCATTTTTGTCATTTTTGTCATTTTTGTCATTTTTGTCATTTTTGTCATTTTTGTCATTTTTGTCATTTTTGTCATTTTTGTCATTTTTGTCATTTTTGTCATTTTGTCATTTTTGTCATTTTTGTCATTTTTGTCATTTTTGTCATTTTTGTCATTTTTGTCATTTTTGTCATTTTTGTCATTTTTGTCATTTTTGTCATTTTTGTCATTTTTGTCATTTTTGTCATTTTTGTCATTTTTGTCATTTTTGTCATTTTTGTCATTTTTGTAATTTTTGTTATTTTTTGTAATTTTTGTAATTTTTGTCATTTTTGTAATTTTTGTAATTTTTGTCATTTGTGTCATTTTTGTCATTTTTATCATTTTTGTTATTTTTGTCATTTTTGTCATTTTTGTCATTTTTGTCAGTGGTAGTCAGTGGTAGTTAGCTATCAATTTGGTAATGATGATTTTTTAAGGAAACTGTGCAAAATATTTTTTTTCTTTTTTTCTTTCATCGCAAATATCTCAAAAACGCGTGAATTTAAAATTTTGAAAAAAAAAAGGTCGGTTAGTACTTTTTACAGGCAACAAAATGCTGTCAATTTTGAATGTACGATTACTCGTAAATGAGCTACCAGCAAAAGAAGGTGTCCCATTTCTTAAAGAACTAAGCTTTAATACATCATTTTGCTCGAGAGATCGAGACTTTATGCCAGTTGTTTGGGAAATCAATCATATAATCTTAGGCACAATGCACTTTTTGGCACATTTGGGGTAAAGAGCTATCGGCATTAAAATTTTGTAGCTTCTTCTCTGGGTGTTCTGTACAAATTTTTCTGAGACGTAATACGTCTTAAAATGTGTTAAATTAACAATTCAATCCAGAAAATGTCTTATGAAAAAACGGATCTGCGGTTTATAAGTATTGTTATTTGGATGACATCATTTTCTCGATTAAAAAAAATCAATCAATTATTTTATTTCGATAATTCATTGAACATATTAATCCAAGAATATATAAATTTCAAATGTTCCTTTGCTTTGAATTAGAGGCGCACGCAAAACGATGCGTAATTTCTTACACGCCAAAGCAGATCACGAAAATTTCTGACATGAATGTGCACCGAAAGTTTGCAGTTCAGGCTCGTGCGCCCAAGAACGTAGCTACAACCTACAACAACATACACTTCATTTTTCGCTGATTTATTCCATTCTATAATTGCAGTACGGTTTGCCGCCCTTTTTTCAGGCCTTCATTCATACAGAGACAGTGCCGAGAATTTGTTGAATCATGCACTCGTGTGGCTGCAATCGATTGGATAGGCCAAGAGACCTTTCGATTCCAAATAAACTGTCGCCCAACAAAGTACAATTTTGTCCCCAAGGGTACCGAGGTCTAACTATGAAGGTGCGTTGAAAATTGTTGGACCTCAGCAAGTATCTTCTAAAGTGACCGACACCCTAAAGGGACTCCACCACCTGAGGTGGCGTTCTCCTTTGCGTTTTAGGATTTCTGTCACACGTTCACCCGGGGGGGCTAAGTGATCGCTAATTAGTAATCTGTGGCGCTCAATGATAAATAGGAATCGGAGAAAAAAATCCGCTCAAACAATAAAAAACCCTATATGAGGCCATAAACGATCAATAACATTTACTTGCTCGATTGGTCTAAACACCTTACCTTTCCAACCTTCGATTGGATTTCGCAACGCTTCTCTAAACAGTCCATCCATGGCTAAGTCGGATGATACGGTCATAAAGTTTGAAATCTGTGAGGCAAAACTCGGCGCAATGCCACCGAGTCCGGCTTCTGTTTTTTTTTGGCTTCCACCCGCTCATCATCTGTTTACTTTAGAGAGGCTAGCTAGAAACATCAACAATCTGCACCGGCAAGAGAACATTTTGGTCAACCCGGAGTCGAAAAAAACAAACAGCGGACAGCGGGCTTTCGATTTGACTGATGATGGCCGGCCGTTATTTAGCGAGAGACTCAACAGAAGATGGAAATGTTTTCCTTCCTCCGGCAGCGGCGCATGTTGTTGTCGGTTTGGGAGTTTTTGTTTTTCATCTTCCACCTGATTGTAGGCGGTATCGGGCGGAGGTGCTATCGTCGCAAAACTGGAATGCATTAAATCATCACCTTGTCGGTCATACGAGTTTCAAGTTCATTAACACTTCCTAGTCGGAATTGAAGTTTGACGCGCGGAAATGGTTGTCAATTTTATGAATCGGAGGAAGAGCTGCGATTATTAATCGCTTCCCATGTTGTGGTTTAGTTAGAGGCCTTCGAAGCTTCGATTAGTAACTACCAAGTGGCGGAATGATAACAAGAATCAAACTTGGTTTGGTTTGACGGATGGATTTTTTTTTCTTGCAATAGGGTTTTTGCTACACCACATACAAGAGGTCTGTTGGGCAGTTGGGCACACATTAGAAGTTTTTATATGCGGCCAAAGCAAAATTCATCTAAAATATTGTATTTTCCTGGAATTTTAGCACCTTTTCTAAAAAAAAAGTGATATAGTAAATTTAAATTCATCGGTCATCAAATGGAAACGATTATGTGGATATTAGACAGAATATAAGTACGAAACCAAGTAGGGCAAAATTGAAAAAAGGTAATTATCTTTGAAAGGCACTAGAAACATTTACATCAGATCCTTTAACGACGGACTTTGATCTATTTAATAGGATTTTGAACCAAGAGGATGAAGTTATGAACTTCCGTCGCGAAATTTAGTGAGAACTATTAACAATTTTTGCTCTGCTTCCACTGAAATCTTCATTTTCTCAGCACATCTTATTCGAAACCAGAAAAAAAGTTTTCATACAATTTAACAAATGTGTTGGCTTTTCAAAATCGTGCTATTCGTTAAATATATTTTGCTATTTTGCATAATTTTTATCAAAAAACCACTTTTCTCATCGACTTTCAATTTACATGAAGCTGTCACTTTTGTTTGCCCAACGGCTTACTTATACTAATGCACTGCACAAGAGCCCTTTAGGCCTATACCAACAAATAATATAAAAACTTGTTATAGGTAGGTATTTCCATTGTTTTTCGACAATGTTCCGAAAATCAATCAAAATAAACACTCAGGATGCGTTTCCTGTTGGATACATTCTGATTGTATAATGGGATAGCGCCTCTCGCAACTGCTTCGCCTGGCTGGTATGCAATCTCGATCAGCGCTCCTATCAGCTATGCAAACCGAGTCGCATCATTCAGAATCATCGGTTTAGCAAACATCGCATATCGGAGATGAGTAAGATACAAACTGATCCATTCTGAATGTCACTCACTCAGTATCCGCCTGGCTGATTAGAAATTGAAAAGACGGCGAAAGTGACCATCTTCCATCACAAACACAACTACAGTTTGATTTTATTCTTACTGTAGTAAAAAAAGCTGTAAAATCAAATAAATTTATAAATTGGCTATGTTAAAAATCAAACAACATTTGCTAATGATCGGTTACATTTATCACTCGCTCACTGCCTGAACCATTCACTCCTGATCCTAGCCCAACATGATTCGCCGTATGCATCGCTCAATGGTAAGATTCCAATTTGATGATAGTGCTGCACTGTTTTGACAGCAAACATCGTGCGAGGTGATCTGTGTTTTAGCGATGAATAGAACGATCGATGATCGGATAAGTCCAGTAGCAATCAATAACAAAACCCGATCGCTGTACGTTCAGCTGCGAAGTGCAATCAGCAACATTCATTGAAAATGAATGATTTTCGGAACACTGTTTTTCGATATATTTTGGTTTGTAATTTTTGTTTCAATTTTTCTTATCACACACTTCAAAATTTAAAAAAAAAAAGTTTACTCTAATTCGCCCTTGAGTGTCAATATGACAATATCAGTGCTCAAAAAAGTTAAATTCATTTATCACAATACATACTGAATGAGTCAAAAAATGATTTCAAGTCATTCAAATATCGTTAACTTATGACACTTACATGGAATTTTTGAATTTTTGTTTATTCAATTTTTTTTTACTGTGATCCAGAGATACTTCTTGACTCAAACATCCAGTCATTTTTTGGAGAATTGTATTCAACTGTGTAAGTTGAAATTTCAGGGACTAGATGAAATCTGGTTGTCTCCTGCAGTAGAATGTTAATATAAGGGTTTACAGACCAAGAACACCAAACATGATACATATATGTAATTGTGCATTTCAACATACAATTATATAAACGAGTATTTCCATTAAGACCACATTTTTATTCGAGTTCTTTCATTTATATATCATTTATAACCCTCTAAAGCAGTTCGCAGAATATTCGTTTCTGGGAAAATTTGAAGTGAAGTTTGTTGTTATTCCCGTGGCCGTAAATGTTGAACGATTTTGATAATATTGGATTCATTGAGTAGTTCATTTCTTCGTATTTCAATATTTAAAAAATTAGGTGAATTAATTTTATCAGGTTGTCTTTAGTTGGTTCTGGTTGAAAAAAGTCCCAAAAATCAATAATTGATTTTCAAATAGCTTATATATTCTGACAGTTTTAAAGTATGTAGTGTCATTTTTGCCGATGATTTTGATCGAATCTGAACGATGAGTATTGCAAAACGGACCTTTCCAATTCTTCTCGTATTATTTTTTAAAAATTGAATTACTCATCGTTTTTCACTTTTCATACTCAGCTTAAGGACGATTAAAACCATATCTTTTTATCAATGTTTTAACCATTTTTTTAGAAAAGAAAACCACAATCTTAACCATACTTCAAGATAGAACAATAATTTTCTTTCTGCATCCCCATTTTTTCCAACTAAGGTCGTGGTAATTTTTAGAAAAGAGACTGGACAAACATGTATGAATTTAAATTTTGTGGTGTATACGAATGTTCAATATACGGTTTAAAAGGTCAACGACAAGAAAAAGTCGGGGCAAAAAATCTACCGTAGAAGAAAAATATTAGGAATTGAAGGAGCTGTATTACACAGCAAAAATTATTTCCTGTACAATTACGCAAATGTCCTGTAACGAAAAGGAACAGGGCATTTACCGTAATTTTACAGGTCGAAAAACAAATTACGTGACATTTAATTTTTAGTGTACAACTTTTTTACAGGACATTTGCTGTAATAATAAATGAATCTTCGTTAACTCTAAAGGAAAACAATTTAAAATTACGGGTTTTGTTAATTACAGGTTGATTAATTTTAAAGCTTGCAGTTCCAGTGACACGTAATAGTCAAAAATGTTTTCTGTGTAGTTTTAGAACTTATGTACAGAATTTCTAACTATTTATCTACATCATCAGCAACAGGTTAAGCTCTCTTTTTGGGTTCGGGAATTCACGGGATTTTTCAATCGTTTCCTGGATTCCAGGATTTCCTGAATTTTTTGGATTCCCGGGATTTTCCGGTCGAGAATCCCGGGAATGGACACTCTAGTTATATACTCTGAAGGTGGTAAGCGCCTTTGAATATGCAATAAACCATCGAACAGAAATCAATATGCACAACAGCTATTTGCTTAACGCTCCAAAGCTGTTTGGGTCAATATAACCAGAAGCGCAGATTCAAAGTATCCTAATTCTCTATCCAATATACTGAAGAACTGAGATTTTTTAGAGACCAAGTATGTTCTATGAAAATAATAATCAATTTAACAAGAAAAAAAATAAAATTTGACTTAAGAAAATCGGTTCATTGAAAAATGAAATACAGCGAAGCAAAGATTGGATGTCTTAGTTTCAAGTAAGATTTTTTTCCTATCGGAAAATCCAAGATTGAAATAAGAACATTCATCGGACCTCCACATATTTATGCAACGTCGAATAGATATATTCTGGACAATTCTAAAAATTAAAGAAGCATTTAAATACATATTTGTAAAAAACTGGGCTGCTACCTGAGAAATTAGCAAGATTTAATGGATCACCTGAAGATTAGCAAATCCACTTGTATCGTGAATGAAAAAGTTTTCTCAATTTTTATGCAACAAAAAGCAGTAAGTACTGTAGGTCTATTACACCTTGTTTTTTATTCTCAGCTTTTATGAGTACACTGATTAACTTACTGCAATTTTTTCCGATATAACACCAGATCTCGACGTAACATACATTTTGAAATCATTTGGCATCCAAACGAATACTTCAATGTTCCCGATTTCCTTATTTCCGTCCCCCCTAACGTGATTTTTTAAAGTTATCAGTTATTCTTAGCCAATTTTTTTTTCGAGATTTTGACGTTTTATGCATTTTTTAGTAATTTTGCATCAAAATTTAAATTTTGATTTTTCCGATTTTGGACGATTTCTATAGGTACCACATCTGGTTTATGGCTCCAGACTCTCCTAAAACTGTTATTGTATGACAATGGGACTTATTCTGCGAGTCACGTGACGGGACATTAACATCGTTATGTTGACCTTTCCAGGGATAACATTTTCGCTCGAAGTCAGGATGTAGTTTGAAGTGAAATTTCGCGTTTCAAGTTCCTTGACTCAAAGAATAAGCTACAATGTTCCAACGTAAAATACAATTGGAATAAAAGGCCAAATAATCATATAAAAGTTTCATATTAGTAATGATATAAGAAAAATCCATGGAATAGGAATTATAGACAACGAGCAACGATTTTACCTAATTTGTAACCTTTTCGTTCAATATATTTCCTTTTGGATCCGGTTTTTGAAAAAAAACCCTTAAATTTGGAAAAAAGACAAATTACAAAACACAATAAAACATAACAGTATAATATGGCTGTAAAAACATATCAGATTTTAAACTCATTCAGAAAAAAACAGTCGCAGATTGTGATGAAAATAGAAAAAAAATCCTACAGAGCAAAGCCAGTTTAACCACTTAACAATTATACCACAGATAAACAGATGTGCAAGCTAAGCCTTTAAACTTGTGAAAAGTTCCAACGACCGTTTTGAATCAATTTTATGTTTTTTGGTTGAGCCACTAAATGTCTCCAAGGGCATCGGAGAGAACTTTTTTTTTTTTGTTTCGATTATAGTCGTTTTACCATCTTTATGGCATTCGCGACTTTATCAACGTTACAGTTGGCGGATCGTTATTGAAAAACTTATCCAGTACAACTATGTTCGATGTTTACTCTTGGGCTCGAACTCACGGACATCGGCTCAGGAGACAACAGACTTGCCAACTGAGCTATATCACAAGCCCCTATCGGAGAGAACTGTCAAGAAGAATATGCAATGTAAACAAAGCAGAATAACAAACAATTAGTCAGTTATGAAGGGATCGTATTTCTATTTGACGAGTTTCGAGTAAATTAATATTCGTAATACATTTATGATTTGCATACTGATATTTTTTACCTTAAAGCTGTTTTTTCCAATTGCTTTAAGCTAGCATGAAGCACTAAATAGAAACAGATTTGGAACGTGAAATTTTATTGATATGATAAGTACGTGAAAAAGCCCGCTTAGACAAGGATTTTTTTAATCGAGCTCGTACATCTGTTTGTTATTTTGGCAATCTTTGTAGTGAAAAAATTATGATTATGCGATTTTATCAGCTTTAAGTTATTTTATTTATTTATAACTAGCTGATCCCATACGAACTCCGTTTCGCTTTTGAACTTGGAATACGTCATGAACAGTTTGTATGAAAGTCAATTGCCGAAAATTTTCCAGATGCACTTCCGAATTCATTGTTTAGTTATAATTGCAAAAATATTGGACGATTACTTTTTCTGTCGTCTGCTACTAAATTTGAAATCAGGAATCAATTGACCGTGCCAAAAAACCCCAGTGTATAAATTTTTACTCGATCGTTGCATAACAACGCTCTTATTGCCAAAAAGTTGAACCCCTTCGATGGCATAACATAACACTCTTTGATACCTGAAATTGATTGCCCTTCCCTCAAAACTCCCGTGTGCAAATTTTCAAAGCAATCTATTGCATAATTACGTTAATATTGCTGAAAACAGTGAAAATTAATTAATATTGACGACCCTTTCGTCGACCCCTGGCAAAACATTTGACATCTAAATCGATTGCTCGTCCCCGAAACTTACCGTGTGCTAATTTTCATTACAATCCGATGTCAAATAACGACGATATTGCAAATATATTGAACGGTTAATATGGACGACCACCTTTGCCGGCCCCTTATACTGGATTTAATACCCGAAATCTATTGCTCGTCCCTCAAAACTCTCGTGTACCAAATTTCATCTGAATCCTAAGTAAAATAACGACAATATCGCATAAACAGTGAAAAGTTAATATGGACGACCCCTTTGGTCAACCCCTGTTTTTAATTTGGATAAGTGAAATCAATTTTTTGTCCCAAATAACTCCTACGTGCAAATTTTCATCCCAATCCGATTTATAAAAACGTCAATATCACTTAGATATTGAAAATTTGATATGGACGACCCCTTTTTCCGGCCCCTTACATTAAATTTGATACCTCGAATCGATTGCACGTGACTCAAAACTATCGTGTATCAATTTTCAGCTGAATACGATGTATAATAACGTCAATATCGCAAAAACAGCGAACATTTTATATGGACGACCCCTTTGGCTGACCCCTTACATACACTCTGACACCTGAAATCGATTGCTCGTCTTTCAAAACACTCATGGGCAATTTTTCAACACGATCCGACGAAAAGTAACGTCAATATCGCGAAAACAATATTTGTCTAGTATGGACGACCCCCTTCAGAAGGGGTCGTCCGAAAATCTGAAAACATTTTTCATCCTTCCTGGTCCTAATATGCATCCATGCCAAATTTCAGACCTCTAGCTCTTAAGACGGCTGAGTCTATAGAGGACAAACAAACAAACAAACAAACAAACAAACATACAGAAATTGCTTTTTATATATATAGATAATTTATCTAGTTGAAGTATTGAGGTTTATTTATTTATGAGTTCATATACCATTGCTTTTATAAAAAAATGTTACTTTTGAAAGAGCTATCTGGAAACAGTGCTATCTATTCAGCCGCTGAAAAGATACAAATAAAGCAATAGATGGCACTGTTTTTCGTCCATATACAACGGCTTCTTCAAATGAAAGCGTTTGGAATTTGACTCAAGTTTCTGAAGATTTTTTGTACGAGCTTGTACATCTGTTCATCTGTGAACCTGAAAACAAACGTTCAGGTTCAAACAAAAAATCCTCAAAAAAGTGTGTTATTTTCAAATGCTATCATAAGAAAAAAAAATGTTCAAAATTAACTTGAAACAGTGCCATCTATTGCGCCGTTCAAAAGTTACAATTCAACTTTCGAAGTAACCTGAATATTGGAGTAGTCTCATATGAACTTATAAATAATTTTACCAATGCCTCACTTAAATCTATCTGCAATTTATTTCTAGATAAATGCAATGTATTTAAGTGGTATCTACATAGTTACTTTTGAATGGACAAAATTTACTTTCCATTATTTTGCACTGCTGAGGCTTTGGAAGCTTTGGAATAAGTCCATCTTTTAAAAAGTTTTGCATTTAAAAGAAGCTTTTTTCCATCTTGTTTCAATCTTAAAAAAGTGTGTAGTGGCTGGTGAGTGGTGATGGTGTTGTGGTTAGGCTTAATTAAGCCTTAGGTTATTTCAAAGACTTTACAAATTATTCGAAACATTCAAAAACTAAGAGATAATCTTTACCAACATAACTTTAACAATTTTCGAAACACGTTTAAACATTTCTGAATGTTCCTCTTTGTCTTCTTAAAAATTGTTCCCAGGCTTAAAACCTTCACTTAAGTTAGGTCAGTATTGCCAAAATAATAAGGATTTTTTCACTAAATTCTTTAATGATTCTTTTTATAAATATTAAAAAAAAAATTTGAAATTAAAAATTTCCATATAGCTAAGGGCCACCCTAGTGCACGTCCTAGGGTACTCCAAAAAGGGTAGAATATGATCCTTTTCAATTGATGTTTCTCGGTGATTTTAAAGAAGAAAATTAGGTTGTTTTTTACGTTTTCAGCCTACTTATGTTCGGCAAGAGTAAAAAAAACAACTCTGTTGCCGCGTGTTTCCAAAACGGCAGTCGCTTGACATTTGAAATCGACGTCGAGTATTTGCTACTGATCCGCTACCGTCCTTCGATGATGATATTGGGTGTGCTTGCGAGGGTAAAAGGGTATAGGGCTATTTCAAACCTTAAGAGCTGAAATTATTCCTTGGCATAGCAGAAGACTGCTTGCCAATTTTTAAGTCTAATCCAAGGAGTCGTTCAATGACGCTTAACATTTTATGAGAAATTGCATTGATTTCTTCTAACGAATCTGCAAAAATCATCAGAAATTAAAACCATCTTAATGCGGTTCTTCCATTTCAGACCATATACTTTGAAAAAAGTATATGTAGGTACATACTTCCATAAAGTTCATCGAATGTAAGGCTTATAATAACGAAGAAAAAATACGATCATTCATAAACAAAATATGAAGCTATACTGAATCATACAATACGAATGCTTTTGCGCCTCAGCTTATTCTGAGCCGGATATAGCGTCGTAACAACCACAACTCTGCTGGTACTCGATATCAACTTGCAAAATAACGCATAGCTTTCCATCCATTTGAGTGACGTGTGAGATTTGGAAATTTCCAAAATATCATACTTTTAAAATTGAGTTGCCACAGTAAAAGCTTTCAAATTTTCTTTATTCTATTATTATTACATGGGCTGAATAATTTAATTTTTTTCCTCAAAAGGTTGTTCATCGTCGCGATTATGCGTATGCTAAAAACTAATTTACACTGAATAACCCCTTAAACGTCTAGACGTAGCTACAGTTTACTGTCGCTTTAGGCTACCTGTTGTACCTAAATTATAATCTGCTGATTTGGACAAAACAAATAGAAAACAGTTTCAACACTTATATAAATTTTTAAACAAGCTATTACTCAACAACTCTAAAGTTAAAATCCATAATTTTTAGATAAGTATGAAGAGGCAAATATATATATTTTTAAATTTAAACATTAAAGGAAGGTACCTTCGAATAGCAATCTGCAGTCAATGAGTCGTGTCAATATCTCCCAGGAGACAGTTTTGTGCCGCGGTCCGCTACTATCCAGTTTCTGAGTTTATTTTTAATAAACCGAACACGAGATTTTGCGTGTGTCGCTGCTGGCTACACCCCTTTTCTCGATAGGTCTGGCAGGGTTTAGTCTGCGTTGAGCATATTAATGGTTGGTAGGACCCAAGGGGATGCTGGCTGACTAGTGACTATACATAACCTGCACATTGAAGTTCATTTCCAAGAACCTCAAGACTAGATTGAGCCCGAATGATACCTACCTACTAGCTAGGTGTAGTAGAGGTTATGTTGGCACCGCGCGGTCACCATCAGTGGCAATGGCCGCTAGAATTCTCTGGCACCGATTGTAGATATGAAAATTCAGCCATTAGGGGTCATTTTAACAAGCGCTTCTAGTTACAAGCATGCAGCTAACTTCAGTCGATGATCAGTGAATGTAGTTATTTATTTCTATTAGCCGCTTGTTGACTTATACGAAAACTGGCTTCGATGCGTTTCGATTCGACTGCTGCAGTTGTTAAAATAATTAATCAAATTACTGGACACTCTAGCAGGGCTGGAAATTATGCCCAATTCAATGTTTTCCCATGAAATTTAATTTTTTTTTTAGCTTTCTTCTATGAACCACACACCATGGTTGCAATAATGCAATGAGCACAAATAATTTAATGATATGCTTAGATGTATAATTTTGATTACTACTTGACGAGTAGTCATTCAATGAGACACTTTAAAGCGCAATAAGGGTTAAAAGTATTTTTTTTTTTGTCCTTTGGAGCAGCTTTGATGTAGGGTGAGTTTGGTGACATTTTATTTTTGCTTGAAAACAAACTGATTCAAAATTTTGGGATGTAGTTATGTATATCTTAAAATTTTTTGTATTGCAGTTGGTTTTTTTTTTTCAAAAAATATTTTGAATTGAATAAAAACCCTTGAATTGAACCAAAACTCGATGAAAACTATTTTTATGGGGAACGTTTTTGAAATATAAACAAAATACATTTATTCATTATAATTAAAGTATCCATCCCTGGAATTCCCGGTAATCGAAGTTATTCGAGAACTTCTGAATCCCGGGAAATGATTAAATAATCCCGGGAATCCCCGAATCCAATAAAGAGAACTTAAAATGGTTCAGCTTTAGGACGAAAAATGATTGTTGTGCCTTGTTAGATTTTTCTGTTTTACTCAGATTTACCTGGATATTAAATACAAAATTTGTGCATGTTCCGGTCCGACCCGGTTTCCCGGAAATTCACGAGATTTGATAAATAACCTTAAGTCTAGCAAACAAAACTATCCATAGTTATAATTTTTACAGAGTTTTGAAAAAATTTTCCAGTAAGAAGCAGTTAATTTTGTCAATTAAAATTCTATATGATGTTTCTAGGAACAGTGATTAATTTCATGTAATTTTTTTTTCGGATAATGTGTTTTTTTCAATTAGCTGAGGTCACTTTGATTTGAAGTAAAAATTGTTTTTGTTGGTGGAAATAACTTTGTTTACCTTATATCAAGATTTGTTTTCAATTGGTTTATTCGTATTAATTATTTATGAATAAAAACTATAAAAATTTATGAAACTTTTTGTTGACCTTTGTTATAGCTGTTTTTTTAGGGGGGGAATCAAGGTATTCCCGGTAAAAAGATCATCAGATTTCTCGACTCTCTGGAACGTTAAAATGATCAAGAAATTAACACTCTAATCATAACATGTTTGAAATTTACCACTGGCTTAAACAAGACTTTAGCCCATGTGTGCCCATAAAACCTGTTTTCGATAAAATTCAATCCTAAATCTGACGTTTGGGTGAAATCCTATGATTATGCAAAGAAAATGTCTGAATTTTATATTTCTTATTCTTAATACCGCAAATGATATGTTCGTTTCGAAATTTTAATTACCAAATGAGCTAGTCTAGAATAACGAATCTCCTTTTGATTACTCTATTCAACACATTTTGATCCGAATAATGAATGTGAATCGAAAATGAATTAAAACTCGGAATCATAATATATAATATGAATTTCGGATTTGGATGTGAAACAAAAATTCAACTAATCTTGTTCAAAATTTTAAGCTTTTGTCTTAGCAGTAATCTAAAATGAAAATAAGAATTTTAAGATAGATTCAGAATATGAAATGTAAAAACTTTAATTTAATTTTTACTATTCCAATAACATTTTGCATTAAAACGAATATTAAAAACGATAACAATCGTTTTTTTGATTTTATCGCTCGATATGAAGCTTATGTTTGCTAATTTGAAAACCAATCCAAAGCATTGCACAATGGGATAAAACATGTATAAACCGCGAAGAAATTCAATATCTTCCCTCCTTCTTAAACCAAATCTATAAAAATATACTTTGCTTTAGTAAAAATGATTTTGACTAGAAAAGGCAAGAAAAAAGGGCCTCACAACCATATAATTTAAGTCTCATTTTGTTTCAAATTTGTGTCCGAATATGATTTTTTCTGAAATACTTGTAAATTGTTGGTTAATTGATGTTAAAGCAGTCATAACTCCATTTTCCGATGTGGAGCGCCGATGTGGTCGAGGTGATAGGCTGGCGCGAGTCTGGTTTTGGTATGCCAGGTGTACTGGGTTCGATTCCCGGTATCGGTATCAAGAAAACTTTTGGGTTCGAATCCCATTATTGTACACTACACTCAAAATTTTAAATTCAGAACGAAATTATGATAATAGAGTAATGTTAATCAAGAGTAACAATCTATACCAGAGGGGGCCAAGATTTTCACCAAAATGACCCTATTTTGCAGCTAGCGGACAGCAGATATTGAATTTCTTTTTCAAAATTTGGCATCATGGATCCGCCGGTTCATCAAAATTCAGTTATGAATATTAAATTTTCAATTAAATTAAACCCATTTTGGGGGTTCTGATTCCATAATTCCCATAACCAAAATTGTATTCCTATTTTCGTATTTCACATTTTGTATCCAGTTCAGGATTCTTGATTTACAGTTCGAATAATCATAAGAAATAAGATTTGAAAAGCTTCTTTAAAATTTTTATATCAAATTTGAATCATGTTTTTAGAGATCATCGAGATGGAGTTCTCAAACTTAATTCTCACACAAAATTTAAAAAAATTAAAGCTTCGAAATGGCAATCCAAAATTAAAAAGTCTGATTCAGATCTCTGTAAATTCATATTTTAATTCTGATTCACAATACAGATTAACAATAAATAATTGAAATAGTGAAATTACATTAAATTTGAACTACAGAATTTATTTAATAGATTCATGAATGAGGGCTCTAAAACTGAGCTTATAAAATTCTGATCAGTAATAAGATTAGAAAATCGTATTTTTTATACATTTCAGAAATGGTATGGAAATTTGGCTACAGATTCAAAGCGCGATTTTTGAATTCAGGTTCAAAATTCAGATTCAGAATGCAGATTCAAAATTCAGAAAAAGATTAAGCTTGTAAATAAATAATACAATCAAAATAAATTGTTGGGGAATTCAAGAGATCATGAATTTAACACATTGCGGACCAAATACAAAGTATTTATCTCGTTTTTCCGCTTCCCAACAGTGTGCTACACTTCGAATTATAACTCAAATGAACTGAATTTAAGTGTCAAACTTTATCCGACAAAATTGAACACCCCAGCAAACATTTTTGTAGGTATATTTCTCAACAAACTTTGCTATACGCTTCATATACATTATAAAATCATCTTATATAACTCGAAAAAACAGCATTTACGTACTAAAGTGGAGGCAATATGCATACATATTTTTAACTTCTGGCTTATGCGATAAGTGTTGTAAAAATTGGACGATATACAACACCTTTTACCGTACATCCTGACAGTATGCGAGAGAGCGCAAGTTTAGCTCTCAATGCATGCAAACCGTTGCCAGCGACAGTATTTGCTGCTTCTCTCATTGGACAGTTTAACCAAACGGACCCTCTGATTTTTAGAAATCTGGTTGCACTGCTAATCGCAGAGAGAACAACAAGGTTGTTTTCTCACTTGAATCCCGCACGCGGGAGACAAATTTGCAAACATGGCGCAATTTTGTTATATACGAGTCGGTAGACTTTAGCTAACCATTTTTACGATCATTTACTTGGTTTGGTAGGAATTACGATTCGCATTAACATTGTTAACGAGTTGAGCTGACATTTCTAATGCGATGTTATGTTTGCTGGGACAACACTTGTCGTACCTTAAAAATGCTGAATTTGTAATATTTAGTCCAGAGGTTTCTGAGATATAGAATGCCGAATTTCTGTGTTTTTCTCAAGGTCCTTTATGTGTGAAGATTGCTTTTTAATTCAATTACCAGATTTCAATGTTTTAAACAAAATTAGTTTGTAAACACAATTCAGCTGAAAATCACTAAAAAAAGGAAGGATTTGAGTTTTTTGTTTTATCCGGTAAAAACCCATTTTTTTTAAATCATCCACAGGATTTTTATTATGGACATAATATTTTTATGAAAATTTATTTGCTGTTAAAGAAACATCTTCATTTAAGATATCTGCACAAAATTCTATATTTTCCCAGTGTATTGTTCAACATAATTAACACATCAAGGACACAAAAATTCGGCAGTTTATGTTTCAGAAACAAATAAACAAAATTCTGCTAGTTTATAAGAGATATTTGAGTAACGGAAAGTGTTGTGTTAAATTTTATAGAATGAGGTTTCGTTATCAGATTTATAACATTTGAATTATGCTTTTCGATAGAGCATACTGGGGGCAAGCGAAAAAACGAGATATTTCGTATTTGGTCCGCAATGTGTTAATATAGCAGTTTTTTGAAGCCAAATTTCATACTAAAATCAATAATTCGGTTCCAGTTTGCATCAAAAAATTTGATCCGAAAATCTGATGATTTTTATCTCTTACTTTTTTTGAAAATTTGTTTATCAAAGGCTCAAATGTTTGAATTTTTAAAGTAGTTTAGAAGATTGGGCTTGTTTGATTCGATTAAAAAATAAGGTTTATATTTAAGAAATGGAAGACTCTTCAAAAAATAGCTTATTTTATGCCTAAATCAACTAAGTAAGATCTACCAGACTCTCAAAATTCAAGATTTTAACCATTGATGAAAACGAATGTAGTTCCTTTTAGGTTTAGGACCAATTTTCTAAACTTACGATTTAATTACGATAACTTTTAATGTCAAAGTACTTAAAAATTGACAAACATAATTTGTTTTAATTTTTTTTGTATTCATGGATTGTTGGTATAAAAATACATAGGTAAAAATGAGTAACAAAACCCCACACCCCCCTCCCCCCATAAGTCGGTTCTTCCTACGGCCCTGACTGGTGGAGTTTAAAAAAAATAAAGAAAATGTTTAAAAATAAAGAAAGTTGTAAAAAATAACAAACTTTATACTTAACACTTGATACTAAATAAAAAAATATTTTTTCTGCTTGTGACTCGTTTTAAATTCCGGTAACGTCCTAAAATCTATAACCATGTATGGCCACTGTGTCGGTACCATAAAGATAAAAACTGAGAAAACCTCATGAATTATTGATTACCCGATGAACTTGATCTTCACCCTCGCCGAGCTCGGCTACGGAAAGACAATTTCCCAGGCCCCCCTGCGGATAACGGACATACGAATGAGAAAAGTCCACCTGCCATGCCTAGAGCCAAGTGAACCAAATCGGAAATCAGCAGAGCGAGCGGCAGGTATGTGGAAGTGATCCGATTGACGATAGTCAGCAGAAGCGCCTTCCATGTAGGAATCAGAAGTTTGTTGAACGGTCTTCGCACTGTTGTGAGATATCATCTTAAGATGAAACGTGATAAAAATAATAAAAATCAATTTTCAACTGAAATTTGAAACTTTTAAATTGAAAGTCTTTTAGAGAAATTATATTTGAAAGATAAATTTAATAAAAACAAATTTTATAACCACCAGGCTAACTGTGGATTGCTGGTCAAGAAATATAAAAAAAAATCCTCAAATGCGTGTGGGTTTCACAATCCTTGTACAGGTGAGTGGACGAACGCAGTCGGTGAGGCACAAATTGCCAAAGTCCGTGAGAAAATGTACCGCCAATTTTTCATCTCTTTTTAGATTCGCCGAATAACGTCTGGGGTTCTCAGCTGAGAAGTTTTGAGCACAAATCGAGTTCGTTGAGTTTTCAATGTGTATTAAAATCTAATATATAAAGATGAGTTGGACTATATATGTTTGTTTGTTTGTATGCACCTTATACAAATCCACACCGCGTAACCGATCAGCCTGAAATTTGGTACAGAGGTGTAGTTGGACCAGGGTAAGGTTTTAGTAATAGTTCTGAGCCCCTCCTCCCTAAGAAAAGGGACCCTCCCATACAACTTTCGTTTTTATTCCCACAAATCGAAAGTCATGGCACCCATTTTGGCAACCGATTTTCGTTTCCTTTGGCGGGGTTATTTTTACAATCACCAGGGGCCGGGCATTAGAAACGACCATCCAGAGTTCACGTGTATTGGAAAGCAAATCAATGCTTGCTGAGTATGAAAGATTTTAAAGGGGAAATTTTGGCGGGTATTTTTTTCCTTCTACTGTTCAAAGCACGTGGTACCGGTACGAGATATTTGGATGTAATAAAATGCCTACATTTTGAATTGAAAAATCTAACTAGCCTGTTATTAAGAATATAGATATTGACAAGAGTTGTACATAGTGTTTATCAAAGCTCTTTACCGCCGCCGCTGGGGGGCTTTGAGGCTCTACAAAACATACAGTAAACTGAACAGTGAACAATGAATTGACTTTTTCAGCTGAACAACTTTTTGGACTGAGTGTTGAAAAACTTATGAACCGATTTTCATAAATTCCAGCTTTTAAGGGCCAACCATTTTCATATTTTTGAGATTTTTCATAGAGAAAGAAAAATTTATTAGATTCAGCTTTCAGCCTTTTAGATAGCCTTCGAGGAATTCAAACGGGGGCTAAGAAAATTGATTAGGAAATTAAATCTAAGGTTTTAAGTTTTATATATTTCAATTCATTGGCCAATTTCTAACTTTTGAGTCATCTTTGGTCATCAATGTGACTTGACAACATTGATCACTTTTCAAAATTAATGGGATGATTGTGTTCAACAATGGAAACATTGAAATATAACTCAAACGAAAACTATTTCATAACATTATAATGGAAACTTCGGTTCAGAGATAGTTTGTTTTCGATAACTTCAAAAACGTATTAGTGGAACTTTTAACGTTTAAGAACAAGAACTGAGAAAGGTGTGATTTTATGAAGCACACATACAATTGAAAACATGCAAATTGAGTTTTGAACATGGTTCAACAAGATTCGAAAGTCTTTTTCTGAAAATTTCTAAGTAACTAAAACTTGAATATACCATTGTACAGGGAGATCGTCCTACTTGAATAGTGGAATGATTTCCCAAAGAGATTTTTATTAAATGGAGGATGTGAAAGTTGAAAAAAAAACAGTTTTATCAGCTGGAGATATCAGGTAAGTGCTATTCAAGCTTCCTTAGAAATGGTGGGTAAAAAAATGTTTGTTATGACAGGATGAACAAGGATTCAAGGGAAATAGTTTTAAATTTCTTTAAACACAAACAAATTTTTTTCTAAAAATTACGAACACGAGAAAAACAATAAATAATCTCAATCAAAACATAAAAAAGACTAACAAAACTATATAGCTAACATGGCCTGAAATTGGCTAAATTTCTTATACCTAATGAGGAACACAAAGCTTCCAAAATTTCGAAAAGTCCTACGAGTCATTTTGATTTATATTTTTTGCGAACCCGAGCAACGCCGGGTAAAATCAACTAGTCACTGATAAATTAAAATGTCAGTATTGCAAGTAAAAATGAGCAAGCTTTTCTCAACTCGCAATGTCTTTTGCTACCTCTTCAAAACTTATAAGAGAATTGATAATATTCATTATGTCACTGTGAAGTTTGATTGATTGATTCAATAAAAACTGCTAGAATCATGCTCCGAACAAGACACATAAATATTTTACATTTTTAGGTAAATACTGCTAAAAATAATCGCCTGTGTTTATGTTACGGAGGAGACAATAATCATGAATGCATTGTACCTACTTGCTGACCATTTTCTACTCCGTAGCATAAATACAGGCGATTATTGTTAGCAGTTGTTACTTTTGATTTTTTAAATTTTTCTAGTGTTAACTCTGAGAACCACATGTTGTCCATCTCACTTGCAGCCATTCCAATTCGATTGAATGAATTGGCTACCGCCAACCGGTGTCGATTAAAATGGTTTGATACCGAAAAGAGCAAAACGAAAAGGCAGTACCACTCTAGGTGGGTATTTAGTACTTAACACGACAGCGCAATGACACATGTTCAAATTGATTTCAGTTGTCGATCACGATTCTCAATCAGATGGGGTTTGTTTGAAATTTGTCTCGGTGAACATATAAATTTGCTTCGGTGAGGCTACAATGTCAGCTATAGGTCTGAATCACCCAACGAGTTTGTTTATTTGTTGTTAACTTCAAATGATTGTTAACTGTCAACAAAAAATTCAAACACTTTCTAAAACGGTCAATCGGAATCGATTAGTGCAGAGCGGCTGATTCTATCAGATTAAGCTGACACATTAACAGGATGATGTGCGATAAAAATCAAATGGAATCCGAGTTCTTTATTAATTTGAAATTTTATTCAACACGTCAACAGAATGTTCAAATGTTAGACATTTGATATCATCGAGATCAATCTGTGCTCTCAAGTCTGCAAACCATTTAATGGCATTGATGACCTGGCTGGCTGCTCAAAAGTTTGCTGATATTTGCTTACTACTGATCTCCGGCGCGATCTCTTAATGGGCTATTGTGCATCTCGGACTGACTTGAAACTGTTGCTGCTGCGTGTAATTTAGCACGTTAGATAGACTTAAAAACAAGCAAACAGTTCGACTTTGGTATTTATGCTTGCTTGACTTTTTCACACTTTTCTGAAACGTTGCCATGGACCGTGAAGAGTTGAAGAAGTTTAATGTTACTGTAGGAATGTTCAAGACAGTTTCTTAAGAGTTTTGATTTTTTTTTTTAACAAATCAGAAATCAGAAATAGATCAAACATTTCTAGAGTCAAAAAAACCAAAAAAATGGATTTACCAATGAATAAAAATATATCACTCTGCACCACCCTAATAGAAGTGTTCGATAATTGTTATCGGCCATCTCGGATAATTGCCTCTTTGTTTAACCACAAATCACCCAAAATGCCACGACTGTTGCTGCTAATTCAATGAATGCAATCGTCTCGTTTTCTGGTTCGGTGTGATAATCAAACAATGGCTCGTATATGATACGAGCCAAAAAGCTGCGAAGCATCACAATTCATTTTAAGGTTTGTCGATTACATTCAAACAAAAATTAAAATTTCGTTCTGCAATAGAGAAGAATTTTCGAGCAATTTTTGATAATATTTTAATTTTCTAATTTAAAACATTCCAATTTTTTTTTTTTTTTTGACAACTTTTGTCAGTTTTTGGATTTTGTAATTTCTATTTTGTTAGAATTTGATGTTGTTTACTAAACTTCAGAAAATTGTAATTTTAAGTTTTTTTTGTAAGTAAATCAATTTTTTTCATTTTGTCATTTTTGTCATTTTTGGCATTTTTGCGATTTTTTTCTAATTCTTGTCATTTTTTTTATTTTTTTCATTTTTGTCATTTTTGTCATTTTCGTCATTTTTGTCATCTTTATCATTTTTGTCATTTTTGTCATTTTTGACATTTTTGTCATTTTTGTCATTTTTGTCATTTTTGTCATTTTTGTCATTTTTGTCATTTTTGTCATTTTTGTCATATTTGTCATTTTTGTCATTTTTGTCATTTTTGTCATTTTTGTCATTTTTGTCATTTTTGTCATTTTTGTCATTTTTGTCATTTTTGTCATTTTTGTCATTTTTGTCATTTTTGTCATTTTTGTCATTTTTGTCATTTTTGTCATTTTTGTCATTTTTGTCATTTTTGTCATTTTTGTCATTTTTGTCATTTTTGTCATTTTTGTCATTTTTGTCATTTTTGTCATTTTTGTCATTTTTGTCATTTTTGTCATTTTTGTCATTTTTGTCACTTGTGTCATTTTTGCCATTTTTGTCATTTTTGTCATTTTTGTTATTTTTGTCATCTTTGTCATTTTTGTCATTTTTATCATTTTTGTCATTTTTGTCATTTTTGTCGTTTTTGTCATTTTTGTCATTTTTGTCATTTTTGTCATTTTTGTCATTTTTGTCATTTTTGTCATTTTTGTCATTTTTGCCATTTTTGCCATTTTTGTTATTTTTGTCATTTTTGTCATTTTTGCCATTTTTGTCATTTTTGTCATTTTTGTCATTTTTGTCTTTTTTGTCATTTTTGTCATTTTTGTCATTTTTGTCATTTTTGTCATTTTTGTCATTTTTGTCATTTTTGTCATTTTTGTCATTTTTGTCATTTTTGTCATTTTTGTCATTTTTGTCATTTTTGTCATTTTTGTCATTTTTGTCATTTTTGTCATTTTTGTCATTTTTGTCATTTTTGTCATTTTTGTCATTTTTGTCATTTTTGTCATTTTTGTCATTTTTGTCATTTTTGTCATATTTGTCATTTTTGTCTTATTTGTCATTTTTGTCATTTTTGTCATTTTTGTCATTTTTGTCATTTTTGTCATTTTTGTCATATTTGTCATTTTTGTCATTTTTGTCATTTTTGTCATTTTTGTCATTTTTGTCATTTTTGTCATTTTTGTCATTTTTGTCATTTTTGTCATTTTTGTCATTTTTGTCATTTTTGTCATTTTTGTCATTTTTGTCATTTTTGTCATTTTTGTCATTTTTGTCATTTTTGTCATTTTTGTCATTTTTGTCATTTTTGTCATTTTTGTCATTTTTGTCATTTTTGTCATTTTTGTCATTTTTGTCATTTTTGTCATTTTTGTCATTTTTGTCATTTTTGTCATTTTTGTCATTTTTGTCATTTTTGTCATTTTTGTCATTTTTGTCATTTTTGTCATTTTTGTCATTTTTGTCATTTTTGTCATTTTTGTCATTTTTGGCATTTTTGGCATTTTTGGCATTTTTGGCATTTTTGGCATTTTTGGCATTTTTGGCATTTTTGGCATTTTTGGCATTTTTGGCATTTTTGTCATTTTTGTCATTTTTGTCATTTTTGTCATTTTTGTCATTTTTGTCATTTTTGTCATTTTTGTCATTTTTGTCATTTTTGTCATTTTTGTCATTTTTGTCATTTTTGTCATTTTTGTCATTTTTGTCATTTTTGTCATTTTTGTCATTTTTGTCATTTTTGTCATTTTTGTCATTTTTGTCATTTTTGTCATTTTTGTCATTTTTGTCATTTTTGTCATTTTTGTCATTTTTGTCATTTTTGTCATTTTTGTCATTTTTGTCATTTTTGTCATTTTTGTCATTTTTGTCATTTTTGTCATTTTTGTCATTTTTGTCATTTTTGTCATTTTTGTCATTTTTGTCATTTTTGTCATTTTTGTCATTTTTGTCATTTTTGTCATTTTTGTCATTTTTGTCATTTTTGTCATTTTTTGTCATTTTTGTCATTTTTGTCATTTTTGTCATTTTTGTCATTTTTGTCATTTTTGTCATTTTTGTCATTTTTGTCATTTTTGTCATTGTTGTCATTTTTGTCATTTTTGTCATTTTTGTCATTTTTGTCATTTTTGTCATTTTTGTCATTTTTGTCATTTTTGTCATTTTTGTCATTTTTGTCATTTTTGTCATTTTTGTCATTTTTGTCATTTTTGTCATTTTTGTCATTTTTGTCATTTTTGTCATTTTTGTCATTTTTGTCATTTTTGTCATTTTTGTCATTTTTGTCATTTTTGTCATTTTTGTCATTTTTGTCATTTTTGTCATTTTTGTCATTTTTGTCATTTTTGTCATTTTTGTCATTTTTGTCATTTTTGTCATTTTTGTCATTTTTGTCATTTTTGTCATTTTTGTCATTTTTGTCATTTTTGTCATTTTTGTCATTTTTGTCATTTTTGTCATTTTTGTCATTTTTGTCATTTTTGTCATTTTTGTCATTTTTGTCATTTTTGTCATTTTTGTCATTTTTGTCATTTTTGTCATTTTTGTCATTTTTGTCATTTTTGTCATTTTTGTCATTTTTGTCATTTTTGTCATTTTTGTCATTTTTGTCATTTTTGTCATTTTTGTCATTTTTGTCATTTTTGTCATTTTTGTCATTTTTGTCATTTTTGTCATTTTTGTCATTTTTGTCATTTTTGTCATTTATGTAATTTTTGTCATTTTTGTCATTTTTGTCATTTTTGTCATTTTTGTCATTTTTGTCATTTTTGTCATTTTTGTCATTTTTGTCATTTTTGTCATTTTTGTCATTTTTGTCATTTTTGTCATTTTTGTCATTTTTGTCATTTTTGTCATTTTTGTCATTTTTGTCATTTTTGTCATTTTTGTCATTTTTGTCATTTTTGTCATTTTTGTCATTTTTGTCATTTTTGTCATTTTTGTCATTTTTGTCATTTTTGTCATTTTTGTCATTTTTGTCATTTTTGTCATTTTTGTCATTTTTGTCATTTTTGTCATTTTTGTCATTTTTGTCATTTTTGTCATTTTTGTCATTTTTGTCATTTTTGTCATTTTTGTCATTTTTGTCATTTTTGTCATTTTTGTCATTTTTGTCATTTTTGTCATTTTTGTCATTTTTGTCATTTTTGTCATTTTTGTCATTTTTTTCATTTTTGTCTTTTTTGTCATTTTTGTCATTTTTGTCATTTTTGTCATTTTTGTCATTTTTGTCATTTTTGTCATTTTTGTCATTTTTGTCATTTTTGTCATTTTTGTCATTTTTGTCATTTTTGTCATTTTTGTCATTTTTGTCATTTTTGTCATTTTTGTCATTTTTGTCATTTTTGTCATTTTTGTCATTTTTGTCATTTTTGTCATTTTTGTCATTTTTGTCATTTTTGCCATTTTTGTCATTTTTGTCATTTTTGTCATTTTTGTCATTTTTGTCATTTTTGTCATTTTTGTCATTTTTGTCATTTTTGTCATTTTTGTCATTTTTGTCATTTTTGTCATTTTTGTCATTTTTGTCATTTTTGTCATTTTTGTCATTTTTGTCATTTTTGTCATTTTTGTCATTTTTGTCATTTTTGTCATTTTTGTCATTTTTGTCATTTTTGTCATTTTTGTCATTTTTGTCATTTTTGTCATTTTTGTCATTTTGTCATTTTTGTCATTTTTGTCATTTTTGTCATTTTTGTCATTTTTGTCATTTTTGTCATTTTTGTCATTTTTGTCATTTTTGTCATTTTTGTCATTTTTGTCATTTTTGTCATTTTTGTCATTTTTGTCATTTTTGTCATTTTTGTCATTTTTGTCATTTTTGTCATTTTTGTCATTTTTGTCATTTTTGTCATTTTTGTCATTTTTGTCATTTTTGTCATTTTTGTCATTTTTGTCATTTTTGTCATTGTTGTCATTTTTGTCATTTTTGTCATTTTTGTCATTTTTGTCATTTTTGTCATTTTTGTCATTTTTGTCATTTTTGTCATTTTTGTCATTTTTGTCATTTTTGTCATTTTTGTCATTTTTGTCATTTTTGTCATTTTTGTCATTTTTGTCATTTTTGTCATTTTTGTCATTTTTGTCATTTTTGTCATTTTTGTCATTTTTGTCATTTTTGTCATTTTTGTCATTTTTGTCATTTTTGTCATTTTTGTCATTTTTGTCATTTTTGTCATTTTTGTCATTTTTGTCATTTTTGTCATTTTTGTCATTTTTGTCATTTTGTCATTTTTGTCATTTTTGTCATTTTTGTCATTTTTGTCATTTTTGTCATTTTTGTCATTTTTGTCATTTTTGTCATTTTTGTCATTTTTGTCATTTTTGTCATTTTTGTCATTTTTGTCATTTTTGTCATTTTTGTCATTTTTGTCATTTTTGTCATTTTTGTCATTTTTGTCATTTTTGTCATTTTTGTCATTTTTGTCATTTTTGTCATTTTTGTCATTTTTGTCATTTTTGTCATTTTTGTCATTTTTGTCATTTTTGTCATTTTTGTCATTTTTGTCATTTTTGTCATTTTTGTCATTTTTGTCATTTTTGTCATTTTTGTCATTTTTGTCATTTTTGTCATTTTTGTCATTTTTGTTTTTTTGTCATTCTTGTCATTTTTGTCATTTTTGTCATTTTTGTCATTTTTGTCATTTTTGTCATTTTTGTCATTTTTGTCATTTTTGTCATTTTTGTCATTTTTGTCATTTTTGTCATTTTTGTCATTTTTGTCATTTTTGTCATTTTTGTCATTTTTGTCATTTTTGTCATTTTTGTCATTTTTGTCATTTTTGTCATTTTTGTCATTTTTGTCATTTTTGTCATTTTTGTCATTTTTGTCATTTTTGTCATTTTTGTCATTTTTGTCATTTTTGTCATTTTTGTCATTTTTGTCATTTTTGTCATTTTTGTCATTTTTGTCATTTTTGTCATTTTTGTCATTTTGTCATTTTTGTCATTTTTGTCATTTTTGTCATTTTTGTCATTTTTGTCATTTTTGTCATTTTTGTCATTTTTGTCATTTTTGTCATTTTTGTCATTTTTGTCATTTTTGTCATTTTTGTCATTTTTGTCATTTTTGTCATTTTTGTCATTTTTGTCATTTTTGTCATTTTTGTCATTTTTGTCATTTTTGTCATTTTTGTCATTTTTGTCATTTTTGTCATTTTTTGTAATTTTTGTCATTTTTGTAATTTTTGTCATTTTTGTCATTTTTGTCATTTTGGTCATTTTTGTCATTTTTGTCATTTTTGTCATTTTTTTCATTTTTGTCATTTTTATCATTTTTGTCATTTTTGCCGTTTTTTTTTCTTTGTCATCTTTGTCATCCTTGTCATTTCTGTCAAAATCTTTGTTTTTGCTTTGTTTGTTTTATTCATATTAAACAAACGAATAAGAAATCAAATGAATAATTCGGATATCATCAGCAATAACGACAAAAAACAATGGACAAAATCAAATTTTTATATTTATTCTGGACAAGTTTGACTTTGAACTAGATGGTAACATATGTAGTTGTGTGTGAGTTCAGGTAAACCAGTTTGAAAGTTCTTCAACGGTCAAAAAGACATTGTGTATAGGTAACTCAGATACAGAAATTCAATTTACATGTAAGTATCTATACTGTTTATTTGAAGACTCTCGTTATTAAGGTTGGTTAACACAATTAAACGCGTTTTAAATCTAGTTTTTCTTTTATTCTTTCTCTGGTTTGCTTAGTCTGTATTTATTCGAACTTACTTTAGCTACAGTATAAATTCTAGCTTAAGGATAAAAGTCTGTCTCAAAATAGTCCATTTTTGGGATTAAATCTTTTAATAATAAACTTATCATATTTCTCATAAAAACTCTACGTTTCTAACTTTTAATAAGCCACTCTAATACTTCCTCACACTGGTTTTCTGCAATGCCTTGGTGCCTAGCTCTACTATATTTCTGGAATATATCTTGTACAAAATAGGTTCCCAACTGCAAAGTTCTCCTTGTTCAAACTAAACTTTCCCTGTATTTTATTATTTAACAGTCAGACTAGTAACAACATCTAGATGCTTAAGTATTCCACAGATTTCACTGAAGGAATAATTGTATGGTAACTTGTATGGGCTCAATTACATCTGATTACTAATTTTGACAACTTATTAAATTCAAACTTTTTTGACATGCACAAGAAGCTCTTTTGGACTCCTGGTTGAACGATCTGATTAATATCTTCGAACTCGACGGAGCCAGCTTTTTAAATATCCTCCAAAATGGACCTTAATGCTCTTCATCGCTCACGTACATCCTCGTTAGGTCTGATGCCACCGATGCCGTCTCACAGGCGCTGCAAAAGGATAAAACAAAACGATAAATTCGGTCACTGTGTCCCGTACAGAAATTGCTTTTGAACTTTTGAATCATAATTAATTATTCATTGCATCGCGAGAGTGAGAAAAAATGTGTTGGATGATGATGAAAAATCTATTTTAATCCATTTTTATATCCACGCAATTCTTCGAGAAAAAATCAACCATAACAAGAAGCACCTCTAGTAATTGCAAAACCAATTTGCGAAGTTCGAATCAATTTTAACGCCTTGTCGGAAAAGGAGCGTAGCATGAAATATTTCAGCTATCAAACTTTCCTTGCTTCCTAAATCGTTATCCCTCTTCGAACACGGTTTAATTGTCACCCGAGAAGGGTAATAACTGTCGAAAATTATTTTCATTTACCTTGTTCAAATCAATTGGAATACTCCCTTCTTCAACATAAATAATGGAGAGCTTGGGTGGGGAAATTCCATTCAAGAGCTGACCTTTCGGGCCGGATATACACAGCTAGACGAATAGACGAATAATTTCTCGTTATGCGTTTGCATCTTGTTTGCCGATTTTAATTCGATTTCAAATGATTCCGAATGCTTAATCCGATATGCAAATGGATTTTGTTGGATAAGATTTTGCTGACCGGCGGCGGGCGGCAGCGATACGACGATACTGGCCGGCCGGTCAGTTACTCGATGGATTTTCAATTTTCATGCAATGAAAACGTTATTGTGGATATTGAGTTTTTGATTTCTTCTTGTTCAACGTAGAGTAGAGCAGGTGGATTGGAAAAAGGCAAGGTGATCATCCGGTATCGTGTTCATTATGAAAATATTGATTCAATTAATCGAATCCAAAACAACCAAAAAGGCCATTGTTGGTAATTTAAAAGTAATTATTTAATTTTAAAAGGTTTGACGAAATCGCAAACATTCTTGGAAAGGAAATCATTGATAATTATCAAAGCATAAGTCAAATCGTTTTTCAGTCTTCAACAAAGTTGCTGAAGGAATTGAAATCTTCAATAATAAATACTCCAAAACTTTCTTGAGAAAAAGGTGTAACCTAATATGTTCAAATTTCTAAAACTTGTAAAATTAATTTTTTCTCCGGGATATGACTGTTTTATTTGAATGTATTTTTTTTTTGGATTTTGAAAAATGGTGCGGAATGGTGGGCCACCAAATCCAAATTGACCAAATAACATGCAAAGTTTGTGAGTTGACCCAAAACTGAAATTTCATAATTCATTTAGTTATTCTAAAGCAATTTCAGACGAGGAAATAAAATAAAGAGAGTTGTGTATAATCGAATAGTTTCAATAACCTGACTCGTAAATGATTCGACAAAATTCCTTATGAACGACGTATTCTATCGGGTGAACAACTAAGCCACAACAACAGAGATTCGATCTCAGAACCATTGGCATAGCAGACTTGAGTTCTATCCACTATGTCATAGTCACTGGCATTGGAAATCTTATATGAGGCAACACTTTAAGTTTGAAATGATGTAAACATGGTTGAAATGTATTTCAAATGACCTTTTTGAAATTTAGTAACTATACTTGTATGAAATTGACCAAAAATTTAGAAAATGCGACTTTTCTACGAAAAATGATAGGGCTCTCCTTTGAAGCGTCAGCCTAATGTGTTATTTTGTATTGAAAATTAACAAACTTTTGATTTTTTTCTCGAGTTAATAAAATAACGATTCTGGGATAATTTCAGAAATTAAAGATTAAAAGTCAAAACACACAACGCTCTCTATATTATTTATTTTTGTTTGCACCAATCTGAGATATGGAAGCTTGAAAAATATATCTTTTTGATAGAAAAAGCCTTATAACTAAAGACATTTGCTGTCCGAGACAAAAACGTGCGCATTTCGATCTGATAAATTCTTTCAGAATACATCGCTCTCGTTTCAATAATTTAATAGAGTAAGAGCTGAAAAACTGGTTTTAAGATAAGCTTTAACATTTCAACATTGAAAAAAATATAACGCGCTCCCTAACCGTCTTATGAATTGAATATCTTCACCAAATTGCTTTAAAAGTTATTTGCTACAACTTTGTAGAAGACAATTTTACTCTATCTTTTCAATTAAAAAAGTTGGTGTGTCAAAATCATGAAAACTTATATGCCGTTCTTATATTTTATTCTGTATTATTAAGGCGCATTACTTGATGCGCATCATTGCTGAAGACACCGTTGGTCTAAATCTTACAGATTTTGCGTTATTAATTTTGTCTTGCTATATTCCTGTTCTGGACCACTGTGAGCTGTGATTACAATGAATTTAAATTTCAATTATAAAGTTTTAAATACTGTCAAAAAGTTTTTGTCGATCAAGGAGAAACGAGTTTTACAGTTGATAATTTCTTCAGCAGGTTGTTTCTTTTGAAAAATTTATTAATCAAACATTATAAATAACTACTTCAAAATAGACTTTTTTTTTCATTAATTTTTCTCTGCTTCAATTCTTTTAAAAATAAAATTTTTTGACAAATTTCATAAACATTTTCGTCTCTTTTTGAAGCACGTGTTTGAACAAAGTGAATTCTTAGTTTCTTTTATTATTTCAATGTAGGGGAGATTGGGGCATAACGATCACCCGGGGCATATTAAGCACTCCGTTATGAATTTTCTCAAATAAATTTTCATGAGGAACTGTTTTGTAGTAACTTAATAGTATTAACTTTTCAGCAAAAAAATTCTCTTAATCATCTTTAAAGAAATATTTAAAAAAAAAAAGATATGGCGAAGGATACTTGACCCCTGGGGGTACTTGATTCCTTCGCCATATCTCGAAACAGCAATGACTTACAAATATCAAATGTTCTAGAAAAATGTGCCAAATAGAACAAAACAACGATGCTGTTCTCTCAGCAAGTTTTAAAAATTTTATTTTTCGAATTATGGAACTTTGTTTGAAAAATTGAACAAAATGTTATATGTTTCAAACATGAAAAAAAAATTATAAACATATTTCTTCCAATATGTCAATCGTTAGAGAGTATAATATGAACTTCATATTGCCATATTTTCAAAGCAATAGTAAACCCAAAATTTTATTTAAGGAGAGTTTTCCAAAATGTATGTTGTGGGTGTTATTGATCCCTATAGTTCAAAAGGATAAAAAGAATGATGGATCGTAATTATTGGTTATGATGAAATTTTAATTTTTGTCCAATAATTTATATTTATGCAGCAATTATTTGATAAAAATGACTAAAATGCTGTATTTATATAAAAACTAGAAAATTGCGCCTTAAAGTATACAATGATTCTACAGTAGCAGACAAACTTTTAGAATTCTCTTTGTCTGATACTTACAAACTGTGAAATGAGAACTAGTCAACAGACCTTTTATCTTCGGATTTTACTAGACTTTTGCCTAGAGTCAGGGCACCCTGAATTAAGGATCAAATTACTTTTAGTAAAGGATCACGTCTCCTGTAACTTTAAAAACATCTTTATTTTTTGAGTCTCACGAATATGCCTCTAGTTTATTCACGAGTTCATGTTTTGTTCTAACTTTTGATGAATATAATAAAGGGGAACAAGTATCTTCATTCTCCCCTAATCAATTTCAAAACGCGTTTTTACATTATCTAGTTGACCCGGGGCGTAAAGAGCGCCATTGATCGGGGCACGATCAGCATTTTCTGCCGTAGAATCTAGCAGCGATTTCAACTCGATTAAGTCTACTAAATTATAGAGCCACAGCTTGACAAGTTTACATTCGACGATTTAGCCTATTAATAAGGTGTCGGAGAGGTAATCAAATGTTTCTTACATTATGTTTCTGGTGCTTTGTTTAGCGAATGATGCTACTATCCGTATAATGCGACAATCGGAATAATCGATCATGAATGGTAAATGAAAAAATTACCTCGAAAAGGAATCGATCTCGAGTCTTCTGATTACCTCTCTGACATCTGAACAATAGGCCAAATCGTCACATGAAACAAGTCAAGCTGCAGCTCTATAATTCAGTTGACTTCATCGAGTTGAATTCGCTGCTAGAATATACGACAGCAAATGCTCATCGTGCCCCGATTAATGGCGCTTATACTGCCCCAGTGGGGGTTCTAATTATGCCCCAGTAACTGATTTTCACCTTTTGTCAAATATTTTTAAACGTTTTTATCTACTTTTTAAAGTTTAAGCCCACGAGCAAATAAACTATTTTAGTGTCTGAACAAGAAACAATGAAATTATTCACAAGTTATAACTTTTTTCTATGATTAAATTAGCGTCCTTCTTAAGGTGGCAGTGCGCTGATCTCCCCTACTAAGGCCACTTGCGTGGTTCTCGTTAACATTTATTTGTTGAGAAACGCTTCTTACAGGTACGATCAAATAATTCCCAAACAGCTTTCAAAATTGAAAAAAAAACTGTAGTTTGCGGTTCATTACAAACATGAAAGTTCGTTGTATTTTTATACCTTTTATTGCCTTGAAATGTACTTGCAGTTAAAAAAGCAAAATTTTATAGGGCATAATTAATTCCATCATTGGTGAAAAATGCTTTCAGAATGCACTTTGCAATTCAGACGTGAAAATGAACGTGAAATTTATACTCACTATTAGACACTTTTTCGTTTTCCGTTCTCAAAAAAAGATGTAATAATCCACAGAGATGCCATAAATATTGATTGGATTGCTTTAGAAAATCTCCCATTGAGTATTTTTGCTTGCTTGAAAAGTATTGTTTACTAAGTATTTTTTATTTTTTCATAATTTTAAAATAAAAAAAAGGGATTCCTTTTAAAAGAAACAGCGTAAATTTATTTTGCGAAAAACTTCACAAAAAATACTAAACTCTTTCAACGGGACGCTGGGAAACAACTTTTACTCGAGCGGCAATTATGAGTTTTGTGGTAAAACATTACTACGCAATGCTGAGAATAAAATGAAGAACATTTGAGGTCTTTATAATTGTTCTGTTAGTGGCTAGGACCCATAAGTGTGTGAATACAGTTTGGAGTGGCATCTCTATACTCCGACCAGGAATCTTCGGATTGACACTTTACAAATTTGTGGCCACAACTATTTTCCAATGTTTTTTTGAATATTTCATAAGGTCAATGATAAAAAAAAATACATAAAATTATTTACAGAATTCAGTACGTGTGTCTAACTAAAATTTAAGAGTGATTTAAGCAATGTTCTAGATTTTTTTTGTTTCGATTATAGTCGTTTTACCATCTTTATGGCATTCGCGGCTTAATGTTCTAGATGAAAAACACAATTTGCTAAAACATTTCGCTCCATTTTCATCAATAAAACCATTTGAAATCGTCATAAGAGCGGCTCTAATATTATCTACAACGACTGTATTTTGACGTTTTGATACTTTCGATTTTCGGATCCTTTTTTGCATAACTCAAGACATAACAAAAGGGTGATACGGTCAAAATTTGGTCAAGGGAAAACGCGTGTAAATCGGTGAAATCGTTTATTTAAAAAATCAAATTAAATTTCTTTTTCAAGTTTCATTAGTATAAAATTCAGGAAAAATATTCAGTTAGGCTTCCGCTTTTCCAAATCCGAATTGCCGGGCCTTACCCTTAACCCCTGCCATCAGATTTTGTACAGCCACCTTGTCCACCTTCTTCGCCGCAGAAAGCCAGTTTGCCTTGAACTGCTGCTCGTCCTTAGCAGTTTTTTTTTTGTCTTCTTTAGGTTTCGCTTGACAATAGCCCAGTATTTCTCAAATGGGCGGAGCTCTGGCGTGTTGGGAGGGTTCTTGTCCTTGGGAACCACCTGCACGTTGTTGGCGGCGTACCACTCCATGGCCTTTTTACCGTAATGGCAAGATACCAAATTCGGTCAAAACAGTACGGAACAACCGTGTTTCTTCAGAAAAGGCAGCAGACGTTTAATCAAACACTCTTTCACGTAAATTTCTTGGTTGACAGTCCCGGAAGCTATGAAAATGCTGCTTTTCAAGCCACAGGTACAGATGGCTTGCCAAACCAGATATTTCTTCGCGAACTTTGACAGTTTCATGTGATTGAAAATATCTGCTGCCTTTCCCCTTCCTTTTGCCGTATAAAACTCCTGTCCCGGAAGCTGCTTGTAGTCGGCTTTGACGTAGGTTTCGTCGTCCATTACCACGCAGTCAAACTTCGTCAGCATCGTCGTGTACAGCCTCCGGGATCGCGCTTTGGCCGTCGTATTTTGTTTATCATCGCAATTTGGAGTCACTACCTTCTTGTAAGTCGATAGTCCGGTTCGTCTTTTGGCTCGATGCACGGTTGTAGACGATACACCCAGCTAATTTGCGGCATCTCGGAGAGAGAGGTTAGGGTTTCGCTTGAAACTACCGGCAACCAGGGACCGAAAACAGCACGAACACAGTAAGTGCAATACAATTTAATGAAACGGCACATCAGAAACGAAACTGTGCTGTGTCTGTGTTGATTTTCTTTTGTTGCGTGTCGGCCGCAACACAGCACAGTACTGCAACGACACAAAATCCGACACAGTTGACGACACAGTGTTTTCGTGTGCCGGTCCCGAAACGATGTGATTATCATTGTTGCCTACCTGCCAGCAGCCGAACTGGATGGTTTTATTTCGTTTGCTTTCAAGCTTCTTTCTCGACACAATGTGAGTGAAGAACTTTGCCATGTTAAATACGAAGAAATTCTGTTCAGTCAACCGCGACGGGTGATAAATAGCCATGCTCGTAACAACACATTGTGTTGCGTGTTGAGCACAACTGTGTTCTTTTCGACTCGACACAACTGGAAACTGTGTCGTGTTGATTTGATGCAAAACAACACAATTGAAGTGCTGTGCCAAACCGAAGTGTCGCACACGAAAATTTATGTGTCAGCACTTCAGAATTTGTGTTGCACGATATGTACTGTGTTGTGTTTGTGTTTTTGTCGGTCCCTGCCGGCAACTCTCTTTGTCGTCTCAGCGGCTTCCGGTTTTCGATTTCCCCCCGATCCAGACTTCCTGGCTGTCGACAAACGTTCCCCAAACACTGTAATTACATTTGTAACGGTTGATTTGGCAACTTTTAGCGATTTTGCCAGCTTTACGTGCGAGTAGCTCGGATTTTCGCGATGCGCGAGCAACATTTGATACGCTGCTCTTCTTCCTTGGACGGCATTTTGACAACTGAAGAGTGAATTCCAAAATCAAAATAGGAGCAACATTCTACACACACACACACACACACCTTCAAAATGAGAGGTGTTCAGGTTTTTTTTAAATGCAAAATTGAAAGAAATACATCAAGTTGATATTGACCAAATTTTGACCGTTTCACCCTTTAACTAAGCAGTAACTCAATTCATCATAAGATTAGATTGGGGTACGAAAAATGATTCAATAAATATATAGCAACCCTTCCTCCTTCCAGTGAGGTAAGAGGAAGAGAGGAGGAGGGCTCCCTTACAATTTTTTTTGCATAACGGGAAAACAAATCGAGCAAATGGAACCAAATTTGACATGGGAGGGTATTGGGGTACGACAAATGTTTTGATGATTATTAGGACCCCTCCTTTTTTCCAATGGGGAATCGAGAAGTGAAGAGGGGGGCATCCATACTATACTTTTATAACTAGAGAGTGAATGAACATATGAAAACAAATTTGGCATGGGAGGGTATGAAGGTACGAAAAATATTTCAATGAATCTTTGGTACCCATCCCTCTTTGCAGTGGAGAGATAGGAGGAGGCTCCCATGCCAACTTTGGTTCCATTGAATAGTTTTGGATTTATGTAAAAAACTGTAAAGCTGCCTCCTCACAATTTTTTACATAATTCCAAAATTATTCAATGGAACCAAATTTGGCATGGGAGCCTATTACTATCTCCCCACTGGAAAGAGGGAAGGGTACCAAAGATTCATTGAATCATTTTTCGTACGGGGAAGTATTTAAGTCCGAGTGATAGTTTTATGATTAATCGAAACTCTTCCTTCTTCCTTCATCATAAGCATTTTGACTAGTTCTTAATCAAAAATTATATGCAAAAATCAGATATTATGCACGTTAGCTTCTTCTGATCAGATGATTCCCGACAAATTGAATTTTTAAACAATCGCAGAGCAAAATTTTGCTTGACCGTTATTAATAACCATCTGTTTTTATTTCCTAGAACTACGCTTTGCATTCATAATTGATGGGACATTCTATTGAAGTTTTATTTAATTCTCACAAATCGAATGTAAGGAGCAAGAAACATCTCCCTCACCTCATAACATCGTGCTCCTCCAGGGTGGGCCCATCGGAAAAGTCCAGCTTGTCGTCATCGGTTTCTTCCGTATCCGAGTCCTTAACGTCATCGATTTGCAGATCGTCGTTAGTGGCCTCTATGATGATGGACAAATCGTGAGACAGCTTGCCGTGGCTAGACGTCTGCAGGCTCGGGATACATCCCGGATGAAGCAAACTGGGCGCATCTCGCTTACCAGAAGATGTTCCTGGGGAATCGATCGATGTTCTGTCGGATGCAGTAGGAAATCAAATGAGTTTTTTTTTATACATTCATATTTTTATTTATAACAGCATCATTAAAACCGTAAGAGGATTCGCAGAATTTATTTCTACAGTAAAAGAGAAATGAAGCAATGAGGAAAAATTTATTTTCGTCATAATGCCTCATTTGGAGTAAATTTAGCCTGGACGAGAATTTTTCCACACGAAAAAAATAAATTTCCAAAAAAGGTAGGGCTTAAATTAAAGCTAGACTAATTAGTAATTAAGCTGGGCAAACCTTTCTACGACCTTGTTGCTCATGACCAGCTGCAGCCAGTTGGTGGTGACTTCGGGTGTAAATCTATTCGGGCGAAAGGAAACACAGAATACGTGTAAGCCAAGGGGAAAAGTTTTCTAAAATCAGCTTTAACAGCTTTGCTAGAACTCAAAAGCAACATCCTGTCGACACAGTTGTATCAAGTATGGACCGCCGTCCACCCACGCTCTCCAATTGAAGAAGCTAGACAAGGACGGGATACATACAACTTTTGGTTAACAGTACTGGATGAAAAATAAATAACCTGCAAACAGGATTTGACTTATTCGACCTTGCTATTGCGCCATAATTGTCGGGACGATGTTCCGGGACCAGTCGGCAGGGCTCGTCCTCCTTGCTGGCTTGCTTCTCCATCGACAGGGCCTTGTTAAGGTACTTTAAGTCGAATTTGATGATGGCTGGGCGAGAGGGAAAAAGTTGGGAAAATAATAGAACAACATTCTCGAACAAAGTTTTTTCTTTGAATTCTGGCTGGATGGCTTGATATAATTAGGGAAATCAAATTAGTCGATACTTACACTTTTCCAGGGGACCTAATTTCTGAGCAATGTTGTACAGGATGTCGGCAGTCCAAAATTCTGGTATTCGAACGAACATTTTCTTGGCATCGGCTGGCAAATGGAATCCCAGCTTATGGAGCAACAGTATGAATGGTTGATATGAGAGTATGCTGAATTGTTCCTGGTTCCACGGTATGACTGGTATAGATTTCTTTTTCACTGAAACGAATAATTTAGGATTTTGATACAATTTTATCTAGTTAGGATTTGATAAAGAGAAGGATTCTTTTTCCGAAACTTTTATTTTTTGAGAAATTACACGCAGCTTTTATGAAGTTTTCTGAGTTGAGTCTTTACTACTTTTTGATAAAAATTACTTACTCACCGACAAATCAGACAAACAAAACTTTCCGGTGGTTGCATAAATGGTTTTTACTCAAATGTTGTTTTGAAAGGGTTTGAATGTACAATTTTAACATACTTTAATTACAATGTTTAAAACTGAATAAAAGTGTCTGCATTTTAAGGAATCAAAATTACATAATCCAAATCAAACATCAATAAAAACATACGAACATTAATTTTTTCCTGAAAACCACAACGAAACTTCTAATTTTCTACTCTTTTTCTACTCAATGATACCAAGGGTTTCAACATGATACTTTTAAATTGTCAAATTGAAAAATGTTTTTATGACTGTTAAAAACCAGCAAATTTGAACAATCTTTTCAGATAAAAACATTAAATTAAAAAAAAAAAACATTGCAAGGCCTACGACAACAATATCAAATTCGGTATACAATTAAAAAGTTAAGGTTTAAAGCTTAACTCTGCTCAGATTCATAATTCATATAAGATACAGAAGACATAATTCTGAATTAACAATTAAAATGATAAAATGTAGGAAGAGGTTCTAGAATTTGTCGAGCCAATTATTTACTATAAAAAGTTAGGATTCTTTTTGCCAATGAAATCTCTATCTCCTTGAATGGATACATTCAAGCCTCCTTACTTCGATGAAAACGAGATTCCTCGAAAAATCTGTTACCGGAGGAGAAATGCCCGCGAAATGCTATCAGCAGAAGCAATTAGTATTCAAATCCATTCCGTTGAAAAACCATCACAACTCTCGTCTAGAAGTTTTTCTGTTGAAAGCTTAATGGATGCTTCAATTGGTTTTGCACAGCTTGGAGTTTAGTTTTGTGTGGGTGAGCGATTTCGCACATGAACTTTCAACCGTAATGTACATATTATTCATAATCATAAAATTAGCAACTCATTGAATATAAACTACCAGTTTCAAAACAAATAGAATAACTAATCCAACGAATAATTTCGTCTCAGGCTAGGACAAGTTCAATTGAATATTACATGTTCTTCATAAACCCGGCTCTTAGACCGGGGGGGAGGGGGGTGGTGGGGTGGAGAGGAGTTGCGGGGGTTATTCATCTTTATGTTTCTCTTCTTCCTAACATAGGATTTTTTTCCTCAAAATGCTGTTAGACTTAACTGTCAATCATTATTTAGATCGAATAACACCAAGAACACGAAAGATTTCTGGAGGCTACCAAATTGATATTTTTCCTAAAATTTAGTTTCTCATGATTATAAGCTTCTCTTAGCTGCAGTTTTCGACAACTGCTTGACAAAGAGGTTTCATAAGTATGCATTTCTAGATTAAAAATTTAAAATCGACCACGTTTAGATAGACAGCAAGGCGCCAAACCCGAGTCAGACCACTATCTAGTGATGACCAGGGTTCAACACGCACAAGTGCGCCGAATGAAAAAGAGAAAAGTTTACGCAACTCTCTTGTTCTCCGTTCACGGGCACATTTGATTGCTCAAAGTTCTCAAGAGAAATTTGCGGCCGAAACACAGTTTGGAAAATAGTGAGAGGTGCGAATTTGCGCACGTATTCGAGAGCGCGAGCGGTTCGCGAATTGCGTTTGCGTTTCTCTAGCCGCGTGCGTGTGTGGAACACCGAGCGTCTACCGAGATGACCAGGCGGCTCTCTTCAATACACGGAGTGTTGGCCGTTTTATTCGTGTTTGAGGCCGATGGAGAAATATGTGCGAATAATTTAACACGTTGGTCGCCATGGGACCCATATTCGTGTGACGGGTGCATTTCCTGGGAGGACCCGTCACACCAAAACCGTGTGACGCTCTCTTACTCAAGTTAGAAGCTCATATTAGCCTATTTTAGCCAAACGTTGCAAGGCTTGGATTTTCCTTCTTTATTTTCTCGCTCCAAGAGTAAAACTACCAAAATAAGCGTGGGGACGAACGTGTTAATCAATAGAAGCGGAAAACAAAATGTAGCGCACATAGGGCTTGGGGGAGGGTTATTATAATCAATGTAAGAAGTTTTAAAATATTTAAAAGTAATAGTTACCAGCGCTAATAACTATGAAATTTTTACCATGAACTAGTAAAATTTCGCGAAAAATATCAAATCAAATGGGATTGTTAAAACGAATGTTGGAATATTCTAGCAACTAGTAAAAGTTACCAGTACTAGTAACTATGGAAAATTTACCATGAACTAGTAAAATTTTTCATAGTAACTAGTGCTGGGAACTGTTACTAATAGGTAACGTTAACCTCCTACATTAATTCTTATAAACCTCCCATCAAGCCCATTGCGCGCTACCATATGTTTCAACTATCCTGCTGATACAATTGCATGAGCATCAGTACCGGTAAGTGCTATCCCAGGTGTCGACCCGGAATACATTCTAGGTCTTATTTTAGCTTTAGCGGCTCATTTGCGCACCGGTAAGTGCTAAACTTGTTTCCATTTTTGCCACTGGTGACGCACCGATAGGTGTTGTTGTTGTTTGTTGCTATTTCATTTATAAATTTTCCCTAGACACTTTAGGACCTGTCAAATCGGGAGCTGATCAGTATTCAAATTTGGCTCCTGGCTCGCTTTTTTAACACCCAGGAGCAAGATAACACCTGGTTTAAAACCTTTCGGTGCGCCGACGAAGTCCAAAATGGAGTGGTAATATAGCTTTGACACCTTTGTCTGGTACTCATACTCTTATATACACAGATTTCTCAATTGATTCACGGCAAACACGAAACACCAGGCCCACATTCGAGCCCGTGCGCGCCGCCCGGTGACAAAAAGAGAGCCGCCTCGGACCGTTCGGAGAGCCGCTGCGCGCTGTTTTGTGAGCTGCTGCATGCTGTTCTGTGAGCGAAAAAAGAGGCCTCGCACGCTGCTCGGTTAGGACGCGCGAGAACTAGCCGTGCCTGTCTGACTCGGCCGCTCGCCAGATTTCGGATAGCGCATCTTGTCGACGAGAACGATTGGGAAAGATTGAGCGAGCGTGTTTTTGTTTTGAGCGAGAGTGCGCCAACGGCCAGAACACAAACGACGAAGTTTTTCGCTCAAGATAAACGAGTGCGTTTTGTTGAACCGTGGTGACGACTCTCCGTAGCAGGGTTGCCAACATTTATTTTAAAAAATCAGGGAACTTGCGAAATAAAAATCAGGCAAAATCAGGCTACGTAAAAGTAACGGAAATTTCGCTCAAAGTGATGACCTTTTTTTTTTTTTTGGTCATCGCTCCACATTTTCACTCCAATATGTGTTGTGAGCCTACTTAGTTGAATAATTCAGCTGCATCAAAGCAATCCCTTCAATTCTCTTTTTTCAATAAGAATTAACGAAAATCTTTCGATTGCTTTGATTCAGCCACATTTTCACTTTTTCACTTCAGCTATGGTACCTACTCCAGTTCCTTACTACCCATTTTTCATGACATTCGCAAAAATCAGGCAAAATCAGGCATATTTTCAAAAATCAGGGAAAATCAATGGCTTATCAGGTTGTCAGGCAGAGCCTCGAAAAATCAGGCAACGCCTGAAAAATCAGGCACATTGGCATCTCTGCTCCGTAGTGAACAATATACGAAACCGACGCCCGCCTCGGTTAAACATCGCACGACTGAAGCAACTTGAGGTCGTAGCAGACCTTTTTAATTTATGTATAAATGCGAACAAGAGATAACCGGTTACCCTCGCACGAGTGTGAGAATAAGTTTTTTCAATGTTTCGATTGCTACGTCACAAATGTTTATGAGCTTCACGATGTTGACATGTTATTTCAAAAATCACAATAAAAGCACCTTTTTGTTTACGCTTCTTCTTCTTGACGCGCAGCACCAGGACGCTATTTGTTCAAAATAATAAACAAATTTATTTGGTTCTCAAATATTCCTCCTAATAAATTCCATGGCTACATTTGGACGCTTAACACTTGACGCCATAATGGCGTAGCGTCACGTCACAATCGTTTATAAATAACTGTATGTATACAACGAACTGATACTGAAGTTTTTGATTGTCCCCAGCAGTGCTGCAAATTTTCAGTGTCAGCTTTCAATATTCAATTGAATTTATTGCAGTGTATCGGTCAGTTCAATTCCAACAAGATTCATACGAGAATGAACAGAAAGCTCAGTCCTGAAAGCTCTCTGCACACTCATTCACCAATCGACAACATCGGTGCTCAGTATACATTCAGGCTCTTTGCCGGTTCATGAGGTTATCCAATCTTCATTTTCAGTTTCAAGCGAACATTGCTGAAAGTGAAAAAGCTCCATTCTATTATCATTGAGTTTAGTTGAATGGTGACAAAGATTGTTCGACTCGCTAGACATGCGGACATTTCGTAATTACTGCTGAGATCATTTTTGAAGGATTTTGATTAAAAAATACGTCTTTTACAAATGGTGTAAAGGGGTGGAAAGGTTTAGAAATGAGTGTTCGGGTTGGTGAGACGAACGTTGGCGAGGGAGCGTGTGGGAAGAATGTGGGGGACAAAACTATGACAAAATATTACAAAATTATGACTCAAATATGACAAAAAGTTGGCAATAAAATGAAAAAAATACGACAAATGTGGTAAAAGTTTGACAAAATTATGACAAAAAAATCTGACTAATATGACTGAAATATACAGTACAATGAAAATTTATTTACTAACACAACATGAAAATATGACAAATGTAATAATAATATGATAATATTTTAACCAAAATATGACAAAAATGACAAAATTATGGCAAAAATATGACAAATGTCATTAACAATTGACAAATATAACAAAACTATGACAAGCGCGGTAAAAATATTCACTAATAAAATGACAAAATCATGTCATACAGTTGTGATAAAAATCAGACCAATTTATATATTTGAAAATTTCAAATCATAAAAACATAAATCCGACTATGTAGTCAAACTAAGTAAAAATATGACAAAGTCATGAAATATTACAAATTGATTTTAACCGCGTTTTTCATTTTATTGTCCATTTTTTTGTGATAATTTTGTCATAAAAATAAGATTTATGTCATAATGTTGTCTTATTTCATCATTTTCATTTATTTATGACAAAGGTTTATAGAATATCAGCCATCTTGTTGTTAAATTTATGTCATATTTATGTCATCTTTGTCAAATTTTGTCATTATTTTGAAATTGTTTTTTCGTGGTTTTTTTAAAGTTTAGCTATATTTTTGTGATATTTGTCATGTTTAAATCATATTTGTCAAATTTTTGTCTCATTTGTCGGAGTTTTGTCTTATTTTTGTTGTTTTGTCATTATATTGTCAATTTTTAGTCATATTTATGATATAATTTTGTCATATTTGTTAGATTGTTGTCATTTTATTGTCAAATTTTAGTTTTATTTGACAGATTTTACTCATACTATTGTTATAATTTTGTCATGTTTTCAACATATCTATCACATTTAGTCATAATTTTGTCATTTTTTTACCGCTTTTGTCATATTTACAACTGACATATTTGTCAAATTTTCGTCAAATGTTTACTTCATTTGTCATATTTTTGTCATTATTAATTGCCATAAATTCAATCCTCAAGAAATTTATATTCATGCATCCTCCTGTCCCCCTTTATATAATCGTATAGTCTTAGCGCATTTCAAGTCGTGTTTTCTTCCCAATTCACAATTTGCAAAAATCGCGAAAACAAATGCTTGCTGAAATTATCAGCAACTTTCGCAGACACTGATTTAATGCTGAAGCTGCAGTCACTGATGGAACGCTGTGAGTGACAGAAACGTCAAAACGAAAGACGCTTTCGTAGCAGTCGAGTGAAACAGGTTAGTTCGGGTTTACGAGTGAGCTTTCAACTGACTGATAGACATACTCACACAGCTTTCTGTAAGCACGAAGATGACCGAGCCGATCAGAAGCTTTTATATTTGTTGACTTTTCTATTCCGTTCATTTCAGTTACAGCTTTTTACACTGATAGAAAATCACAGTCAGTATCATTCGTGCGTTTAGATAATTTGCAGCACTGGTCCCCAGTCCCCACCCAAAGATAAATACATAGGTAGCAGACTACGCACAATCGCTTGAAGCGGCGCTTTCGGCAGAGGGCGAGCTTGACGAAGCCTACACCGGTTGATGGTCCGGATCTGGGATACAGAACAGCTACCGGAGGAGTGGAAGAAAAGGATAATATGTCCCATCTACAAGAAATTGGACTGTGAGAAGTACCGAGTGATCACTGCTGAATGGCGCCTATGAAGTGTTGTGCCGAATCCTACTCCGCCGCCTTACGCAACAAGCAAACAGATTCGTGGGAAGTCATCAGGCCGGCTTCATGGACGCTCTACGACGTATCCGATCTCCACACTCCGTCAAATCCTCCAAAAATGCGGTGAACAACAAGTTCCCACGCACCATCTATTCATCGACTTCAAAGACGCATACGACACGATTAAGACGATGATGGATGAAACGCAGTAAAGGTGTTATTCGACAAGCGGTGGGTGAAATGCGGGGCATGATTTTCAACAGATCCAGACAACTGTGCTTTGCCGACGACAATGACATACACAGCCAAAATTGTTTCCTGTAAAATTACGCAAATGTTCTGTAACAAAAAGGAGCAGGACATTCACCGTAATTTTACAGGTAGAAAACATGATGTGCAACTTTTTTACAGGACATTTGCTGTAATAATAAATGAATCTTCGTTATCTTTCCAGGAAAACAATTTAAAATTACAGGTTTTGTTAATTACAGGTGAATTATTTTAAAGGTTGCAGATCAGTGACACGTAATAGTCAAAAAAAATTTCTGTGTAGTCTTCAGATCATCTGCGGCGGTGGAGGAGATCTACCGCAAACTGAAACGAGAAAAGGAAGGATTGGATTGATGATTTATACGTCCAAGACGAAGTACATGCTGGCCTGCGGATCCTAGATCGATCGAACCCGCTTGTCCAGTAATAACAAGGTCACGATTGACGGCTGGAGATGTCTATCTCCACACCAGCCGTGAGATCCGGCGGCGAATGATCAGCGGAAGTCGTGCCTACTATAAACTCCACAAGCAACTGCGGTCGAGAAGACTTAGCCCTCGCACGAAGTGTAACCTGTACATGACGCTCATTAGACTGGTTGTCATCTATGGGCACGGGACGTAAATATTGCTTGAGGAGGACCTGCATACACTCGGAGTATTCGAACGACGAGCGTTAAAAACTAACAGCGTGCAGGAGACGAAGGATAAACCACGAGCTCGCGCGACTCTACGGTGAACCCAGTTTTCAGAAGGTGGCGAAAGCTGGACGGATACGCGCTGGGCAGTACATGTTGCGAGAATGTCAGACGAAAACAGGTGTTCGCTACTAATCCGGTAGGAACGATACGAGCACGGGCACCAAAGAGCGAGGTGGTTAGACCAAGTGGAGCGTGATCTGGCGAATGTGGGATGCCAGAGAAATAGGAGAACGTTTGCCATGGACCGAGTGCGTTTTGGGAATTACGTGTGTGCATCAAGTTATGGCGTGAGACGGAAAATTGTGTAAAAATAAAATAAAATATTTATACATTTTTAAATATTGAACCATTTTGCGCAAAAATAAGTCAAAATAATGAATGGATTTGTTTTTGTGCCGATTTTAGTAAACCGTCAAAGGCTTTGGACGAAAAAACAATGTATTGTATGATAGGTATGTTAAATGAAATAAAAATTTATGTTTATTGCGGAAACTAGATGAATCATAATTTGATCCTCATTTCGCACTATTTGCGCTGACATGGATCTACTGATTTCATGGAAATTTATACAAGTTCTTCAACCATACACATAGATACGGAGTAAAAACTTAAATATTCCATGCTAACAAAATCAGCTATTATGCCCTATTGACTTATTATAACACATATTCTTCTTCAAAAATGTCTTCGTTTTACCAAATAAAAACAACATGGTACAATTAATCATCTGGTCGATGCGATTTGATCAAGGTTAAATCTCGGTCAGACATCAAATTATCCTAGTGTTTCAAACTGAACTTAAACAACATTCAACAAACAGAATGCAAAATCTCTCCGTGAGGTAACTACTCTCGCCTAAAACATGCTAACGAAAACATTTCCGACGAGACAACATATCTTGAGAAAGTATCAGAGTGGTCCAAAAAACCTAGTACTTACAAATGCAGTGGTACGATACCGGTTCCATGATGACTACGCTGCACTGCCCGCTGATGTTGGCAGTCACGTACAGATTACCGCTAAGCAGATTCAGCTTCACGAAGCAACAGTCCAACAAACTTTTCTGCAGCCACACAATCAACTTTCCTTTGTTCTCCTTCAACAACCGTTCCCGCAAGACCTACACAATATCACCGTTGACATTTTTCGGTGTTCAGAAACACATTACAAAACTAACGCACCTGAATGTCGTCGACCGCCTTCGACATCGAAGAGCCTTCGTCCTCCTGTTTTCCCGAATTGCCGGAGGCCACCGAAAAGGCCGGCGTCTGGACGTTCCGCTCATAGTCCGGGTTTTCCACCTTCATCAGCTCATCGTACTCCTGCAGCTTGATGATGTCCTGTTCCCGCAGCTGCTCGATTATCGACACACGAGTTATCTTCTTGTTTCCGTTTTCCTGGAAGAGCTTGAGAATGTCGGCCGCCAAACACTTGCTCTGCTTGCACTGAACATAGTACCAGTGCAGCGAATCCTTCTCTTCCTGAGTCCAAGTCTCCAGAAGATTGGCCGTCAGCAGCTGGGTACTTATCTCCGGCAAATCGTCTGGCAACGTGAGCTGTGTCGGCTGGGGTGTACTGATGAACTTGTGAATGACGTATTCAATCAGGTCAGACCAGTCCTGGAATGCAAACGTAAATTGAACAAAAATTCCCAACAATAACTGAAACCGATGAAAACTCACATCGCACAGCTCATATTCCGTTTCCCAGATTTGTGAATACGTTTTCAAAATAATAGGCTGAAACAGTACATTGATCTGACCCAGATCACCCCCGATATGGTGCATCATAGTAAAAATACAATCATTCACAAACGCTCCGTTTTCTCGGAAATTCTCCAACAAGAGACCATACTGATGCATAATTTCCGCATTCGCAAACCTAGAATTTACGAAAATATTTCAAAACAAGTAGCAAACCATTTAAAAACAACTCACTGTTTGATGTGATTCAGCATGTCTCCGGAGCTGGATCCGGGAATTTCCTCAACCCCATCCAGTAGCAGCAGCAACATGTGATTCGTCACAATCAGATCCTGTAAGTATTGACGACTCTGGAGGGAGGGATTGTAACAGCGAAGCAGCAGGACGAACAAACATTTCAGGTCCTCCGTGCTGCTAATCTGGAGCTGCAGCAGTACCAGTTTATCCTTGTCCTCCTACACGTGCACGTGGGGGGTATCGACAGATTGCATGGCATTTAAAAAAAGACGTTCAGGTTTAATATCGGAAAGCGTGCAGTTTCAAAAGCTCGTAGGTAATTGAACGAGAAAAGGGAAATTTACTTTAGCGGTTCCATTGAAACGTTCGTCAATTTGTCCTTTTTGAAATTTTTTACACCCATGAAGAGATAGAAATAACTGACCTTTGTTAGATGTGCACTTTTCTTGTACGTGTCCAGTGCCTGGAGGAGCTCCCGGATCGCCGTGACCACCTGTCAATATCAAGAACGTACTTAATTAAATTCTGTGAACCATAAATTTACAGATAGATAAATAACATCTACATATGTCATGCTGTTAAATGAAATCTGTTTCTGCTTATCGAAGCTGGATGTTGGAGCAAACTGGACTCAATATCTAGGACTCAACATTACGTTATTCGAAATCTTGACGTATCCTGATGCTTGATCTCGAAACTGCAATGTCTTACATAGATCAAATGTTCTAGAAAAATAATCCAAATAGTATAACAAAACCACAAACTTTTTATCTCAAAAAATTAAAAAAAAAGTTTTTGAGATATTGCAGTTCGTTTGAAAAATCAAACAAAATGTGACTTGAAGATCTTTTTTTATTATATTAAGCAAATTAAACACGAAAAAATTATAATAAATTTTTTTATGCCATATTTTCAAAGCATTAGTAAACCCTCCAATTTTTTTTTAGAAAAAGTTTTCCAAAATTTATGTTGTGGGTTCTCTTGATCCCTCGAGTCTCGAGATATATTTTTCTTCTGAATGAATGTTGTTCATTGCTAAGCACAAGATTATAAATATTTATCCAATGACTCCTAATATTGATTATATATAATTTCCTGGTAAAAAGGACTCAAAAAGTGCTTATATCTAAAAATTAGAAAATTTCGCCTTTAAGTATGTAATGCCTATAGGGTAAGGCTGCCAGAGTTTTTTCGGCACGTATCCGGGCCGGACAAACTGGGCAATGTTATACAAAAACATGGCGAAATCCTGGCAATTGATTTCAATAGTGACTACTAAAAACTCGGGCAATATCCGGGCAAATTTTTCTTAAATTCGGAGAAATTACTCTACAAAAATGATGAAAAATAAATTCAAAAAAAATTTCCCATCAAAATTCATCCACAGATTTTGAATTGTATTTTTGACTTCCGAAAACCATTCATGATTATTTTTATAAAACTTGCTCGAAAAAAATTTTTTTGAAGGCATTCGTTGTTTTTTTTTTTGTTTGATTTGCCAAATAAACTGAATAAATCCGGAAAAAATCCGGGCATATTTCAATGAAATCCGGGCAACCGGGCCGGGCCGGACTGTTACAAAATTTTGTATTAAATATCCGGGCAAACCCGGATAAAACCGGGCAATCTGGCAACGTTACTAAAGGGTACACGGAAAAAATACGTGGCTACTTCAAAAACGTTGTGTTGATATTTTATCATTTCTGAGTTTTAGTATTTTGAACCACGGCATAGTATTACATAAATTTAGAAAAAGCAAAAGTAGGCAATCTTTTAGAATTATTTTTGTCTGACATTTCTAAATTGTGAAATAAAAACTGATATGGCCAAAAACGTCGAAGAAACTTTTGTCTTTAGATTTTGCCTGATTTTTGCCAAAGCATATATCACTTTGATTCAAGGATGCAATGTTTTTGACACTGAAAAACGTTGATTCGGCAAGATTCGACGAGGATTGAGTCGCGAACGGTGGTGCGGACCTAAGTAATCAGACCTGGGCGACAACAAGAGTAGAAATTCGAAAAACTTTGGGCGGTGAAAATCCTTGGTGAGAAAACAGAGATACTCCGTGGCTAACCATAAAATCGGAATGGTACTGATCACCAATCTGATCTCAGCGCAATACAGGATTCGATAATTGAATTGCTACATAACTTAACATATTTTTACGAAGTCTTCAAACATAATGTCAAAGCTAGCAGAGGGTTTATTGTTAATTTTGTAATCAAGTGTTATCCGGAAAAATGGTAATTCGCGCGGAACTTACACGTGGAAGATAACTGAAGATCGAAAGTAACAAAAACGATATGGAAGGGGTTGATAAGCTAAATATAGTCGTGATACCTACATTCATTGATGACATTTCTCTTCAGTTCGGCTTGTTCAGTGAAAGAGAGTACGATTCTGTTTCTACTGTTCCCACAAGCTGTGCGGAGAAACATAAATCGCACTGCTAACAAGTGTGAAATTGTCTACAAACAACAATAAACGAGAGCATTCACATCTGCTGATGAAGAGAATTCCCTTCTCCGGAAAATTATATTGCCCATTGTGTAGAGGAGAAATCTGAGAGCAAACACAGTTTTTTTAGTAGGCGAGGAAGACGCGCTGCTACGAATGCTTGAATAAATTTGAGTTCAAATGAGAGAAACCAGTGCTCAGCGTGATGACAACATATTTTTGAAAATCAGGACAAATTACTACATTTAATCACGGTTTCAAAAATCAGGTCAACCTAACCAATAAAAAAATTGGGACGGCACTTTAAAATAAGGACAAAACCTGAAAAATCAAGACACCTGGAACCTCTGACTGTGTCAACACTATTTTTATCTCCATAAACACTGATGTAAGGTACACCGGGGCAAGTGCAAACTCGGGGCAAGTGCAAACGCTCAACTTTTCTCTGTTACAAAAAAAGTAAAAAATATTTCTTCTTCTAGAAATTGTTGTTTAGACCCAAACGAACAATCTGACATAGATAAACTAAACTTTCTTAAATTTTTCACTTTAAACACGGCACTGTTTGATCACACACGAATTCAAGTACGTACTAGACATGAACAGTGTGTTTTTGTTTTGCATATTTTGGCCACAAAAAAGGGCATTCAATTCCGAATTTTCGTTAAAAAGGTGAGTGTTTGGGACCGATATTCAAGTGAAAGCGGAAAATTTATGATAAATTTTCAGTACACCCCGAAAGTTGTGAAAATAATATTCGCTCTTGTTAACCCACACTGCGGGCAAGTGCAAACGACACTACCGGGGTAAGTGCAAACGCACCTTTAAGCCATGTAACATCAGCCATTTCAGAAAATTCATCACCAAAATGGTTCAGCATTATATTAAAATGGTCAGAAGGGGTACCAAAGTGTTGTATCTAAAGCGGATGTTCAAAGTTCCGTAATGCCTTAATAAATGAAGGTCTTTTGCTTAAAACAACAGTCACCAAAAATGGAGTTCCAAAAAGTTATCAATATTGCAAAAAAAACAGCAAATATATGAATAAAAGTTGATAAAACGTACCGGAACATGTATTCAATTCCTTTTAGGACAGATACACTAACTCATCTGTGAATTAGTTAGGAAAAAGTATTGCGTTTGCACTTGCCCCGTTTATGGGGGCAAGTGCAAATTTTAATTTTTTCACAAAAGCACCGTTACTTTTTACCAAATTTTTTTTATTTTTCACGCTCAACGGGAATTTGTTTAGAACTATTTTAGTTATGCAACGAACGATAATTGATAATTTTTGAACATATACATATATTTCTAGGACATGTGAAAGTTGAACTATGGTGAAAATCGTTTGCACTTGCCCCGGTGTAACTTATATGATTCAAACATTAGGGCGCTCTTGACTAGAATTCTCTTTCTCTTACCGGAATGCAAGAGCTCTTACACTAGCTGTACGAGTCGCTTACAGCTCGTGTAAAGTTTACACTGTAAACTCGAAATACGAGTGGAGCATGATTAGCAAAAAAGGATTGCACTCGGAAGCCGATCTGAAAACAGTGCTGTTTTTTCCCGGCTCTTTGTTGTTGGGGAGGAGCCGTCCAACCCTGCCTACAATGGTGAAGATCATTAAGAAGCACCTTGAGAGAATTCTTCGACCTAGTACCACAAATTGACAAAAGATTTGAATATACCGAATCGAAAGCGCCGAAGTCGAAGAAGTAATAATAACAAGAACTGGTAGAAAAATTGGAAAGCATCGTGCTTCACCAAACAGTGGTTCGTGAACGAACGACAGATTTGGTTCTCAGAAAAATGACGAATATCTGCCGATGTCCTGAAGACCATTAAGCGACAGAAACCGACATCGTTTTAGGTCAGGGGTGGAATGACTCGTAGTAGACGCACTTCCCGGGTGAAGATCAACCAAACACCCTAAAGAGGTGAAGATCAATCTTATCGGTAGGTATCTACTAGTTCTACGGTATATCGTCGATCCGTGGACAAGTCCCGATTTCGGTTTCAGCAGGTGGTTTTTTAACAGGACTTTGCATTGGCTCACAAGGGAAGAAACCCCAACTTTTGTTTTGGAAAAAAAAAATTTAAGGGTTCATTTCGAGCTCGGAGTGGGCGTTGAGTTCACCTGACCTGAATTCTATAGACTTTGCTGCCCAGATATATTGGAGTCTGCTCTACAAAACATGACGGTATGGAAGTTTCCAAGCGCCATCTAGCTCGCCGCGTTAGTGGGGCAAGGATTAATGCAAAAATGCCGCTGAAAAACCAAGCAGGTCTGCTGTTGACAGATCGAACAGATCAGGTCATGCGTTGGACTGAACATTTTGAACAACTGTTTCGAGTCACAAATAGCGCTGGCCAACAGAACCCGCAGCTCGAAGCACCGACAGTAACTCGCATTAATAGTGTCAACTAGGAAGCGCCCTCGCTGGCTGAAATAGAAGCGACAATCAAAGACATGAAATCCAACAAAGCGCCTGGAATCGATTGCACTCCTGCTGAGATGCTCAAAGCCGACCCTGTCTTGTCAGCACAAATGCTGCACCGTCTTTTCGCTGACATTTGGGATACTGCAGCATTCCCGGCCGACAGCATGCAGGGTATCCTTGTAAAGGTCCCGAAGAACACTCCGACGGTAACAAGCTGGATTCCGATCCGGACGATCATGGGTTGATCACATCACAACGCTACGAATAATACTGGAACAAATCAACAAATTCCAGGACTTTCTTCTGCTGGTGTTAGTTGATTTCGAAAGAGCATTTGACCGACTTAACCACGAAAACATCTGGGCGGCTCTAAGGCGACGAGGAATCCCAGAGAAACTAGTCCATCTCATTGAAGCACAATTCGAAGCATTTTCGTGCAAGTCCTGCATGACGGTGTCTTGTCTGATCCAATCCCGGTAACTGCTGGAGTGAGACAAGGATGTATCTTATCACCGCTACTCGCACTCATCGTAATAGATGAGATCTTGACTGGATCGATTGACTGTAGACCAAACCGAGGATTGCCGTGGAATCCTTCGACGATGGAGCAACTGAACGACCTTGACCAGGCTGACGATATTGTTTTGCTCGCTCAAACACAACCGGATATGCAGAGCAAATTCGACGATTCACCGAAAGCTTCAAGGCAGCATGTCTCAAAGTCAATGTTGGAAAGACCAAGTCGATGGAGATCAGCACAGGAAATCCCTCCCGATTCATGGTAGCTGGGCAACAAGTTGAGAAAGTGGAGTGCTTCCAGTATCTTGGTAGCCAGATAACGCCTGATGGTGGTAACAAGAAAGACATCGAAACCCGGATCAGGAAAGCACGATTTGCGTTTGCGAGTCTCTACGAACGGAAATCCGAGTCTTCAACTCAAACGTCAAATTCGCGAAAACTGCAATTTTTTGTGAATTGCTGCCTGCGGGACATCATCCGCGCTTGGTGGCCTGGCAACTGGATCTCAAACGTGGAACTTCATAGCCGGTGTCATCAAAAAGCGCTTGAAATCGAGATTCGATAACGTAAGTAAGACACACGCTGCGAAGAGATGAAAACGAGATTTGCAGAGAGGCGCTTGACTGGAATCCAGATGCGCATCGAAGAAGAGGCAGGTTCAGAAGCTCGTGGCGGCGTAGTCTAGCCGCTGAAATCCGCACAGTTGACGAGAACCTTGGCTGGCAGCAAGTGAAGAAGCTGACTCCAGATCGCCAGCAATGAAGACCTTTTATTTCAGCCCTATGCGTCGGTGAATCGGCACCGGACCCTTAGGTAGGTAGGATCTAGCTGAACCCTGGAATAAATTATCATAATACGTTCTGCGGGCCTCGTAAGTTATGTGCCTCGAGCTACGGCAGTGAGTGGTTAAACTCAAGGACACAAAATCGAATTGATTGAGTCCAAAGCGCAGTTACGTGTGCCTCGATGTAATCAACAACTACCGCCTTATCTTCAAAAACAAGTAAGACAAGTCAAGTAGGCGTGCAGGCAGGCAGTATCCGATGCATCAGAAGAAGGCTAATATCAAGCGGAACTTTGTTAATTGGAGGGCTCCTTGTAAAGGAGTTGGAGTTAGCAGCTGATAGCGAATAATTATGATTAATCTGTATAGAAGGTTGAGTTAGGAACAGATTGCAAACGAACTCCATCGTTGGAGAGCAGCTGAGTGGGTCCGGTCTGTGAACTTAAGGCAACCCCAAACAGTGGTCAGGAACCATCCTAAGATCTAACGATTAAAACTGTAAGGGGGAGACAACACTCGATCTGATCTTGTAGGTACCAGTGTGTGAAAGTATAATCCTACAGCTCAGAAGAATCCGAAGAGTGTTGTCTGGGAATCATCCGAGTCGTAGCGTTAAGTCCCGGGTTAGAGTAGAGGTCTTGTCTCGTTTATGTGCAGAAGGTTTGGGTTTTCGCGACCACTCGTCGTACCTTGAAATTCAAAATGCAAAAAAATAATTTACCACTTGGTAGAACTCCACAATTTTCTAACGCATGATGTTTCGTTCTTTACACACAGCCCTACCCCTCTGAAGAGATTATGTACCAAAACATCCAACCTAATAAAAGTAGAATAAAGACAACTCACCAAATGAATCCTCCTGAGGCACGGTTTCAAATCCGTTGAAAGCTCTTGCTGGCTGGACTGTTCTAGCTGCTCGCATAGCATCACCCCTTCGTACGTTAGGTAGCTCATAATGTTGAAGGACAGTACGTTGTTAATATGCTCCATATCCAGCTCAAGCTGGGTAGCGAACTTCAAAAAGTACGTAACCAACCAGAAAAAGTGTGATGTATCGATCTGCACTCCCTGCTGTGTACAGTTGAGGTTGCAGGTAAAAGCCAGAAAAAAAAAGTTAAATGATAACTTAACAAAATAAACAAAATTGTAATATTTCTTTCAACATACCAGGTCCGATAGCAATTGTGCGTGAAGCTCTTGAACTAGATGGCCGTAGCCTTTGAGCAAAAAATCAACGGTAAACTCCTTCAGTAAGTTGGAAATGTCATCGTCCGTGGGGACGTGATGCATCAATCCTTTCATGTTGATACTAGAGGCAAAATTAAAATGGTTTGGAAATCTCTATCTCAAGTTGGATTATTCTGTGAAAAATTCTCTTGATCTCTTACGCAAACGAAGGAACTTTTGATAGAATAATCTTCACTTGAAATGATCGAATCATACATGTTACTTTTGCTTCGTTTGACCAACTTCTTGCGACGGAGTTCTTTCTTTTCCTGAATCGACACTGGATTACGTTGTTTTTTGGCGGCGTTCAATCGCTGTTTCTGATTTGGTGGAGGCTTCTGATGCACTGGCTTGCGGTTCGGTCCGTCATCTTCGTTACTGGACGTTGAAATGGATTCTTTCTCAGCTTGAGTTCCGTAGCCACAGTCCGAGGTTTCCGAGAGGGACACTTGATTTTTAACCTTCGTTTCCTGAGCTTGTGTTTGCGGGTCAGGATTGGAAACTTTCGAAACAATTACTTTTTTGGTGGCCTCAAATGTGTCGGATTTCGAAAAGTTCAAGCATGATCCTCCCGAGGAAGTCGGAGATCCCAATTCAACCGATGACGACTTTTTATTAGAGGGCATCTGCAACGGTGAGTAAAGGTTGTGTAATTTGCTGAAAGTACTAACAGTTACTGTAGTGGTTTTGACTTCTTGGTTGTTATCTGTGGTCGGCGATCGGAGACTTTGTGCCGAATCCGAACTGCTGGGGCTCCAGGCCGCGGGGCCACTTCCTTCGGAGTTTTTCAGATTTTGATACATCTGGTACGTTTTGGCGGCCCGCGCCTGGATAATTTTGGAAGGAAACTCTCCCTTCCTGCTATCGGGCTCCGCTTCATCGCTGTCTTTATTTGAGGATGGCGCTTTGCCACTTCCTAGTGGGGTAATGGGGTTAGAGTAAACTGCTATGATGTGCTCGCATCGGACCGCCACAACAAAAAGAAATATTCAAAATATATGGAAAGTATAAATTAGAAATAATGAACATATATTTCATGTTTCATATTATTCTAAGCTTATGCACATCTAATGGATCAGAGGAACATACCCAATTCTTTAGTACTTTTTTTTTTCCTGAAATCAATGGCATGAGATGAGTTATATAGTTCACTAAACTATTGAAACTCCCAAAAATTCCTATCAACAGCAATACATACATCGTGGTAATGTTTAAAATTTATAACTTTAATTCAGTATTGTTAGAAGCATTTCAGTTTGCTCATCCAAAAGATTAAATTGGTCGATATTCAAATTTACTTCACATTTTATCCGTCAATCACATTAAACATAAAATAAAATTCTACTCATTCTTACCATCTTTCATTTCTTCTAACTCTCATCCGTCCATAAAATTTCATAATCTTGAAATGTTTTTACTAAAAAGGACATCACTTTACCCGATAGGGCCAAGTATTTCTTAAGCTTCGTATGGAAGTTTCTCGTTGACACAACCAGTGTTGCGGGTTGAAATGAGTTTTTTTTTAATTTCTAAAAGTCATACCCCCATTTTACAGCAAACAACTTGTTTGTCTGAAGAGAAAGTTGTTCAGCAGAAAATTTAACTTAAAGAGTGTTTTTAATTAGTACATAAATAAAAAAACAAGATTTACAAAAATGTTCATTTGAAGTTAACTAAAAAATTTGGAATGATTTTTGTATCAAAATCAAACTCGAGACGTCGAGACCTGAGATGTCTAGAAATGACTCAAAATCGACTCAGTCTTATGAGAAACTATATAAGCTATTATATCAATCTCAATGATTCCAAGAAACTCCTATTTAAAAAATGATAAATACCAATCCATGAATGTCAAACAGGAATTTTTTTTTTTTTCATTTAAAAAACCATTGCCCCATCTTTTGAAAATGTTTCAGATTTCGAATGACATCAACTCGCAAAGTTGATGTGCAAAACATTCTTCATCACGATACCACGATGCTTCTAGTGACCTGAAAGATTAAAACATGTATGTACGTTTTACTACACTGCTTATCATTTGCTAACACTAAATCGGACGTTCCTAATAGTTTATGTGAATATTAATTTGTTGAAACAGTCATACACGAGTGTCGCATACCAATACTTTTGGAAGATCCCAATTTACCATTGTCCGAGGAATCGGAGGTCGGATCCGAGGTAAGCATCGGGCTGGAATCTCCGCTGCACTGTTTCGAGGGCGTGGTGTTGCTTTCGTTGTCATTGGAGCTCTCCGAAAGGGTCGATTCGAACCAGAGGTTCAGCATCTTCTGCAGGGTGTTGATGTGTTGATCCTTGTACATCAGGGCTACCAGCTGGGCCATGGTAACGGCCCAGAACGCCCGATGGGGACATGACATCAGATGGACGAGCAACTTGTCGATGCTCTGGGTAAACAGATTCCAGATGATTTGATTTTGTAACGAGGTCCCGCCGTGACTGAAGGTCGGATGTGGATGTGTTGTCGAAGGACATGGTTCCGGTACGTGCAGTACATTCCTCAGCAGGAGCAAACAATTGTTAATGCTGTCACAGTTCTGAATCGAAAGTTTGGTGTCTCTCTCGAGCATTGTCTTCATGTGATCAATAACAGCTTTGGTAGCCTTCCATTCGATGAAAGCTTCTTTGCTGGTGAATAAGAGTTTGTTCAGCTCAAATATGGTATGCCGTCCTACTTCCGACTGGGAAACGTTTTCCACCGATAGCAGACATTCTACCGGAACCGTCAGATTCACCAGCAGCCGGATGGCGGAATCTTTTATTTTAGTTTCCTTTGAATGGATCAGCAGGGGAATGATATCGTTTTTCACATTCTGTCCAAATCCAATCGCCCGGCGGAACGTCCTGAGCGTGGCATCCTCCAAGGCTAGCTTGCATATTATTTCCTCAAGCGCAACGAGGCAATCATCGTCGACCAGATAAGTGTCATCCACAAACGATCCTAGCGAACCGAAAATGCTGTTTATCTGCGGACCTACTAGCAACCATTCCATGCTTCAAGATGAGGTCGCTTACAGCACGTGAGAAATAACAAGCATTAACCCGTCGTCCCGGATTTTAAAATTCCCGAAAAACAAGCGCTCTTCCCAACAGGATAAGCCCACCGATGTCACTGTGGTTTATTGCTGCGAAAATAATGGCTTTGTCAGTAACAGGAGTTATGCGGGGGAGGAAGCGTATTGGCTTCGTCAATAAGGTTGCTTACTTACGTGATTCACCACGCGTTCAAACTGGGTTGCGGGGCTCGCAGGAAACCGACGGCGGCTGTAGAATTGTGTGCACAAAAATGTGCGAACGAAGCCATTGAGGTGCTTTACCTAAGGAAGGGAAAGAAAACGGTAGGGGTGGTGAGAAAATTTGAATGAAAAACATGTCCGTTCATTGACGAACGTATCGGAAATCAACTCTGAAGAAAAAGGAAGAAAGAAGGCACGAAAGCATTTCTTCGGATACTGGTTTGTTTGTATCAGGCAGGGCAGAGAAAAAGTAACAAAAATCTGGGGTAAGGTGAAAAACAATAGATTTACACGGGTTTCTTGAACAGGAACCATTATGATGCTAGAGGAGTAAAAGATTTCGAGTCGAAAACGTTTCTTAAAAAGTTTTAATTGGATGTGGTTTGAAATTCATTTATTTGAAAGGGTAGTCATGCTGGACAGAGTCAATGTGGGATCATTAGTGAATTTCTCAAAGCGTGAGGTTTTTGTTTTAGTTCAAATCTCATCCATGATTTTTTTCAGAATTTTTAAGTAACATTTACATTCACTAATAAATAAAGTATTTTAAGGAAATTTTCCGCTGAACAACTTTGTCGAAGACCATTTCTTCGTATCTTATAAGGAAAAAAAGTTCTTAGTTCTCAAAAATCAACTTTCTCGGACTTAGTCGGTTTTCTTTAAAACGGCCGCTTTTCCGGAAAACAAGTAAGCAGAAAGTAGATTTTTGGCTAATTTTTTTTTGTCGAGATAACCCCACATTTCGACGTTTCAATTTCATGCATTTTAAGTCGTTTAGCAATTAAATTAAAGTTTAGATTTTTCGATTTCCATTGGTCCCCAATTCACGATTTTTGTCAAAAAAAATATTCTTGGATATAGCACCTATCAGATTTCGACATTTTATGTAATTTTAAGTCATTTGGCATCGAAATTGAAATTAAGATTTTTCTTAAATCCTTTGGTTCCCCCCTTTGGTGATTTATTAGGGCAAAAAAACGAAACTTGTAGTACCCCTAATTCGAGTACAATTGAGCAGAAATTTCGTTCAGGTCAGTTTTTAGGGTCAATCTACAAAATCAGGGTGGAGAGCGAACCGGGAAAACCGGGAATTTGACATCAAAACCGGGAAAAACTTTATGCAGTGCAAATCACTTTTCTATATAAATCCTACGCATAGAAAAGGTTGTAGTTAATAAAAAGTAAATTTTTATTAAAAATATGACATAGACGTTAATAGTATATCTTTGATGAAAATACGAAATGGGAAAAGTTTAGGCGTGTTTTCATTCTTCAATGTTCGCTTTTCCAGTGAATGTTAGACCGGCTAACATATTTGTTCGAAATTCTAATTTCATAATTCAAATTTTGGATTCAGAATTGATTTAGACAAATTTGATTCAAAATTCAGGTTCAGTTTAATAATTCAAATTTAGATTCTGAATACAGATTTTATAGAGAATTTAGAATTAATAAGGTCGAATTAAGTTCTCTGTGTTAAGACTTTAATCATGCATTCAGAAGTTGGACTGAAAATGCAGATGAAATTTTAAAAAGGATTTTGGTTTAATTTTGAGATTTAAAGTTTTAAAATCGGACTCAAAATTAAGTTTTAAAATGTAAAAATAAAACTATGCTTGAGATTCTAAATTCAGATGCATTATCTGGATTTAAAATACTAATTTTAGAACAGAAATAAAACCAAAACTAAGAAACTAGTAATCTAAATCCATAATTTATTAACCAGTGCACAGTACATACTGCGATTTCATAAATAATTATTCAAATAACGTTCAAAAATCATACATCCATATTCAGAAACAAAACAATAGTAATGCTATTTATGCAATCAATATTAATCTAAATTACTAAGTTTAATTTTCTGATTTAGAATTCGAAATTTAAACTCAAAGCTCGAATTGGCAACTAAATTTTGAAACTTAAATCCACATTAATGGATCAAAATTTCAATGCCAAGTTGCTATTTCAGAATTTGATTTAAACTTTTCGAATCCGAGTTTAAAATTAAAATACATTTACAGCAAAAACTAAGCTTGTTTATTAGTCTGAATATACTGATTTATCAGAATTTTGGTTCAGTCTGGCAATTTTTATGAATTTCACTTATTGAGATTTTTGAGATTGATAAACCCCTTTTCACCCCTTTTGTTCAATTATTTTCACGAAAATATCTAACCTTAAATGTCTCGGAAAACACATTTTCCTCACGATAAATTTGAAGATTCAAGAAACCTTTGAACCCCAAAATTGTTTTGATGACAAATGGAAGTTTCGGTTCTGATTAGTTGAACGAACTTTGAAACCTTACAGGGAATTTGAGGTCCAGATGGTATCATAATGTGGTTTCAAAATGATGCAATGCGGTACTTCAAAATTCCAAGATGACGTCCAAAAAATTCAAATAATCAAAAAAAAAAATTCGTTGAACAAACGGAATACTGGAATTATTTTCTTACCCTTTTACATTTCAACATTTGAATACTTTTTTATCGGTACGAAATCCAACAAGTCTCACCGCAATTTTTGCAGTTGTGAATAACTTTCGAACTACAAAATTGATTCACTGAAAATTTTTAGTTTTCACACACTTTCACTTACAAATATAATAAAATGTTCATTTGTTCGGTCAATAAATCTTGTAAATGGTATTAAGCAGTGTATTCTATAACCATGAAAAACATGAAATATCACATGGGAAAACCGGGAAAAAAACCGGGAATTCGAAAATGGAAACCCGCTGGCCACCCTGCAAAATGTACACGTCGGTTTTCAAAATTCGATCATGAAATTTTTTCTATACATCCATTACAACCCTTGTATAGTTTTAGTTTTTAGGCAAGCAGACATCGTTTCTTCAAAATAAACTAAATATTAACGATTCTATCATTCTGAAACCAGAATTTATCAAACAGTACAGACAAGCTGTAGACTCAATTTAACATTTTCTCACGCTGTTCATCAGTGTCCATGATTTACGTTTCGTTTTCTGCTCGACTTTCTAAGAAACGAGAAAAAAAGCTTTATTATTTCTCTGTAGCAAGCATAGAAAAATAAAGTTTTCAATGTCACGGTCGTCGAAGCAAAAGTTTCCACAAAGCTCATTATGGCTGGGAACAGTCGATGCAAAACTCAACATAACGTTTTAGTTGGCTTATTTGTTTCTGTTGTAGTAACTTTTCCGTTTCCGGTAATAGCAAAATCTAGCTTATCGTTTGTTTTTCATGTTTGTTTCTGGAAATTGTGTAATTGCTAGACCTATACTGAAACACACTCCTTATGATTCGCTGTAGATTTCATTTTTATTAAAGAACTCATTACAATCCTAGATAAAGAAAATCATTCGTGTATTTGTTCTACTTCCTACTGACCCTTTTTTTAAAATGAGAAACGAAAACGCGTTTTATTTCCGCTTTGTTACCCCATCGAGTTTAGGCGGTGTTTTTACTACATTTGCATATTCTTGAGAGCAAAGCTCGTTAACCATCTGTTTCCGCGGGCCTCCAAGATACACTAGGCCCTGGGATGCAAATCTTGCGGTTATTCAAATTTACTGAACGACTCCATAAAGTAGTAAATATTTCTGTCTCGGTATTAGGTAACCTTTCTGTGCATTATTTTCCTTCAATAACTAACTGTTACATATTTCCAGACGACTATAAGAAAATTACGAGTACTGTTTGTTTGAAGTTATCCAAAAACAGAAGGTATTGCAAAAATCTTATTTAAATATCTTTGCACCCTCGAATCTTTTAAAAGATTTGAATGTTTATGGTTGTTTAATTTTAAAAATGAAGAATCGACACTCTGGCCCAGTGTTCAGTGGCATCCGACTTGACGAAGATGTAAATTGGTTCATAATGCGGAGGATTTTCTTGTTTATGTACTGAACTTGATGGAAGGTTGAACTCGCGAATTTGAATTCTGGAAACGGTACAATAAGATGTTTTTCATGCCGATTGTTAATGGCTTGAAAATTTTCTAGCTTGTTCGATATGGTTCGAAGGAAGTAAACGTTTTAGGAATAAGATTGCAACCTGGAAAAGAAGAATAAATTATCCCTACAAAAAATCTATGGAGCAGCACTTGCTTGCAAGTTTTACAATATTTTTGAACAACTTAGGCCAAGTCACTCATATGAAAGAAACATAAAAAAAAACTGTGATAGTTGATCTCCATGGACAAAAAATTTGAAACCAAAAAACCATCAGGGCTGTCCCAACGGTAGATGCAAAACACGGTTTTCGACCACGCTAAAACAATCCGGCTGGCACCGGTGGCGTAAATTGCTGTTTTAGCACAGTTATCGATTTCAAAATTCCCAACAGTTATACGCCTTTGTTCCAAATTCATGCAAATTTGGAACAGGATTTCAAATTATACGACAGACCGATTTAGTTCACGGTGAGAAAATTTTAGCCAACAATGATTTCTTTCACACATGTTTGGGTAACATTGGGTGTGATAATAGTTTCTTTTTGAGATATTATTTGAATGTTTTTTTTCGCTTCAACCAGCCTATACGTTACATAAATTGAGAAAAGATGTTAATAAAAACCATATCAAGTATAAATAATAGATGTCACATTATTCTCGATTTAATATAATTAAATAAAAAGCTTTTCATTTGGGCTCGGCGAATAGTGAATCCAGTCAGCGTTCTAAAATTAAAAAAAAAAATAAACGAAAGAAAATTTTAATACTTTTTCGATGAGGTAAAATAAATGTTTATTGTTTGTTCTATAATTTTTGTTTTATTTGAGATATTGAGAGATTTTTAGTTTCGTGTAGAGTGCTCGGAGTTTTCGTCAATATCAGCATATTTTTCTGTATCCATACATAAATTTACAAAGTGAAACAAGTTTTTGTCAAACAAAAATGTCGATAAATCAAAGGAAAATTTCCATTGACTTTGGGATAAACATTTCTCATTTCCTTTATCAATGTCAGCAATAACTTGAAAAAAGTATTGCTTTTCATTTCATTTTAACAAAACCTTATTCCATTGATTCAAAGCAATTTGATTGAATTAATTGAAGAATTGTTTCAATTGACCTTATTTCCTCGTTGTGTAGTCATTTTTGCTTTTAAATTAATGAAATCCTGGTAGAATAGTTGAAATCATTGTTCTGTCAAAAAGAATATTCGTAGAATTAATTTTAAGACAATTAACTGTAAAACCCAAAACTTATGCAATTTTTGTAATAAAATGGGTTTTTTCTTCTCAATTATTGAGTGTCTGCAATGAAATTGTTTCCGTTTTAAATTTGCTCATACACCGGTGGGGAGTGGGTGTTTTAGCCGATTCTAAAATTTCAAGTTGTGCTAAAACTGGTATACTTAAAACCAATATTTACGCCTGAACCGTTGCAGGTGCTCTCAGTGCACTCAAATAACACTTCAGTTTTGAACCAAAACGAGTTGGAAAATTTAAAAAATGACCCCGAATCGACTCAATCTATCATAATACACTCTTTACGTTAGAATAAACAAATGATCCAAATGTAAAACTTTCAAAGGGAAAATTGCGATAAGCTATCCACCCTCTTCGCAATCTAAAAAAAAATTTAAACGCGTTTTTCTCGAAACGTCATAAATGGACATTGACCCTTTTCATGTTTTGGTACTAAAAAGTCTTATATGTACACAGTAAACGAAAATTACCGAGTGTGGTAATTTGTTTTACCGAAATCCTAACATGTCTAAATCGTTAAACTGTTCGGTAATTTTTTCGGTAAAAAATAATCGAACATCGGTAAATGAAGAATCGATTTACCGATGTTCGTTTATTTTTTACCGAAAAAATTACCGAACAGTTTAACGATTTACACATGTTAGGATTTCGGTAAAAAAATTACCGAACTCGGTAATTTTCGTTTACTGTGTATCTCACTTGAAATCCAAGTTTCAATGTATTTCATCACTTTTACTTAAGACACCTTCTTTCAACATTTTCGAATTATCTGCTTGACTAAATTGCCTATTTAACAACAAACCAGGTTGGCCACAACTTTTTCTTTTTGAAATTCCCGGTTTTTCCGGACAAAAATTCAAGGTTTTCCCGAGTTTTATTATCCATTTTCGTCGGCATATAACAAAATTTTCAACTTAATTCGTTGATTTGGTTGTTTTGTTTCATAACACTCAAATTATTGAACACTACGACGAATTCGATTCTATTTTTAGGTTTTCATCACATTTATATAAATGATAGAAAAAAACGTGCCACACAAAATCGTTATGGGGTTTTAAATCATGTTCACAATTTTTTTCAAGTGTTACAGATATCAATTGTGTTACTACAGCTCACAAAATCCACGTTTCTATAATTTGAAAGTGTTCTGAGGGCATTCAATTATGTAGCTCCCTTGTCACAGTAAATTTAGTATGTTGTTTTCAGGCGTTTTACAGTCAGTAATAAATGCATCTTCAAGTGTAATATAAATTTTTGCTAAACATTTATCATACTGGTTCATAGAGGATAGTTTATAATTGCCCATGTTTTTCAAAACACGGGGAATTATGAACACTTGTTGTTATGCTTTGTTCTATTTTCTAAACTTATCTGTAATGTTTAAAATACCAATAACCGTCAAGATCTTAAAAATAAACCGTTATATATAACATTATCAGTTTCTAAAATCTGTAAATATGAGATTGTATGGACAAGATTCCTTGTTCCTTCGTGAATACAAAAATTATCCATGACTAATTAGGGGAATATTTTTAAAGACCACAAATCGTATCTAGACGCAGTGTTTAGATTCCTTAAGCAATGTAACATCATAACAAATATTACGTGACAAGAATCTTAACAGTGTTCATTACTGCCCCATAATAACCTGAATAATTATGAACAGAAATAAGAATAAAAAAGAATGATCTTTGTTTATGTTATGATAACTTTAGTTAACCCTACCATTTTCCGAAGAACTTGTCTTCTGTTTAAGCTTAGTTTTAAAAATATTTTCTTTAGAACTCAGAAAAGATTTTTTATACATTAAAAAAAGTCAATGTTTGCAAAAAAATCTTATTCAATTTTTGAATCGTTATTATAATTGTATTTTATGCAATTCAGTGCTAAAAAGTTAACTTTTAGCCACTGAAAACATTATAAATTGGCATTAAAACTGTCAGCTGGCCCAGTTCTACAGAACAAACCAAAATGAAGTTGATTTTCAGTACAAAATATTCAATTTTCCCATACAAAACTAAAAGTTCAAATTTACTCATGTAAACGTAACATAAAAATTTTGCAAAAAAATCATGGATGAGTTTTGAACCAAGACGAAGCTTTTTAGACCCAGGTTTTGAGAAATTCAAAAATGACCCCAAATCGACTCAGTCTAATGTGGCATAGTCATTGACTTGTTCTTATTTGAAAGATGCACTTCTTGTAGGTCAATTAATGGATTTTCAAAGGATTTTTTACAAATTTTTATAAAATTGTGTATGCCTTTCGTTGCAAAACTCGATTTTTTCAGCACTCGACGTAATTGTCAAACTCGACAAGCCCCGTTGGATAAATTAACCTAGGTCAGGAAAATAGAAATTTTCCTGCAGCATTTTTTACTTTTCGACAGGAAAATGAGCACTTTTTGAAAATATTTGTAATCGTTCATGATAAAAATTCGTGCCGGAACCTAAGTTTTTTTTACATTAAGCTAAGGAATTTCAGTTTAGAAATGAATATAGAAAAAACTGTAAAAGGATTTCAAAATTAAATAAATTACAATAAAATCAAAAGTATCGTAAATCAATAAAAATTAGAAACATTTATTTTTCATTTTCAAAGCGTAGTCAAATTAAATTTTGCAGTTTAAATTGATTGATACTCAAATTAAACTACCTATACCAACTTTTTTTTAAAAAAATCTGAACTTCAGGACTTATGGATTTTGAAGTCAAAATAACATTTTGATACATTGAAATTGCAAATTTTGAAAGAAGTTTAAAAAAAACAATGTATTTTTTTAGTAACCATAAAAAGTTTAAAAAACTTTATCTAAATTCGCTATTGCATACGACTCCATATTTGGTTTCGATCTTTTTTGTAAATATTTTTAGCATAATTCAGCACTGTCAAACATTGCAAAGTGTGTTTATAATTTAAGAAAAACTGATTTCGTACATTATTTTTATGAAATTATTTTATCGTCTATATCGATGAAATGTTATATTCTTTGAGAAAGAATATTTTAAGAATTGAAAGCTTATAGACGGATAGAAGACTAGAAAAAGATGAATGATGTTAAAAATGAGCGGAAGGGTAATTTTAGTTTGAAAAATTTTTCATCTTATTTCATCTCTTTGTTTCTCAACATCATTCATCCTATTCCAATCCTCCATCCGTCCACAAATCCTTAAACTCTTAAAATATTCTCTCTCAAAGAACACAACATTTCACCGATATAGCCGATAAAACAATTTCATAAAAATAAATTTACGATGATTAACTCTTCATTTTAATAGTACATTATTAAAATTATTGAAAAACGGATCTTTTTTTTGGCAATAAATATATTTCCATAAAAAAAAAAAATCCTAACGTTTTCAATTTTCATTCAGTAGAGGATTAGCTTTGTTATGCAGAAAAATGTGAAAAAGCAAAAGTTAAATTTTCAACATATATTTTTATGTTTAGTCAATTTCTCGGGGTAAAGTTTTGAAAATTAAATAGCTGCTCCGGTAAATAATAGAGCTAGAACGTATTTTGTAATGCTTGCTTGGAAACACCTGTATCAGGAAATCAAATCTTATAAATTCCTTCAAACACATGCTAAGATAAAACTTATTTTAAATATTACCTAGCTGAAGTTGGCACTTATCTTTGAAAATGTAAAAAAAAATCCTTTTGCTTGTAATGAAATAACATAAGAAATAAACAGTTTTGTTGTAATAGAAAAAAAAAAGATTCCTTTTGCAACTTTGTTGAAGACTTCATTTTTTTTACTTATGCTTTTAAAAAAATATTTGATTTATTTGAGTAAAACAATATAAAAAAATTCCCCTAAATTCGTCAATATAAGTCAAATTAGCTCTTAACCCCCCGGGCAAACGGAAGAACGAAAATTTGGTTGACTTGTGCTGAAATAAGCTAAACATAATCAATATTATTGGAATAATTTTGTTATTTTGACATAGGTCTTTTTTAACATTCAAATTCTAGGGTTTTTTTTTCTTAAATGCGTCACTCAAAACACAAATATGTATATTATGAGGAAAGTACCATGCAATCTTGAATTATTTCAAGAATCTTGAAGAATTTGTCTTCTATTGACATAAACACGCCATTATGAAAAAAGGAAAAAAAATCACTTATTTTTTCTATTTTTTTTTCAATTTTCGTCACGGATCAGGATCGAAATCAGTTCAATCGAAATTTTCGCAAATTTTCAAAGGATCTCAACATATTCCAGCTTTAAAAAGTATAATTTGAAATTTTGTGGATAAATTATGACCAGTGATCGAAAAAAGATAATTTTCCAAACAGTGCGTTTGATATAAGATGGTTTCCTATTTAACTAAGCGAATTTTCAGCGATGTCAAATTTATTATTAGGCCAGAACAAATATCACTTTCTTATTTTGTCACCCCCCCCCCCCCCCCCCCTCTCCCTTCGACATTTCCGAAAAACCCGAAGGGGGAAACAAATAAAGTTTGAAGTATTTTAGGGAAATTTCGGAAAATTTATAAAATATCAGAAAGATTACACGAGCAAAAAACAAATTGTGGAAGTTGAGAGTTTTAAAACCTTTTGTATCCTTGAATTTTTCGACAAAAAATTACTTGAATTATGGTTTTTGTGCAATGATATAGTATGTAATTTTATTGCATGCAAGCTACCACGCAATTTATTCCCATTTATTAGTTTTTTGCATTATTTTTTATTGTACCCCCCCTTGCGAAGATCCAACTCCGAGTGACAAAAGAAGGATTTGAAATTTGTTCCGGCTTTATTAAGCTACAAAAACACCGTGCCGTGCATACAGATGATTGTCTTTCTACATTTCCATTTCATGCTAAATTTTAGTTTAATTTGCTTGCTTTTATATGATTGATAGTTTTTTTTTTAACAATTGTAATGATGTACGATACTTTAACAAATTCTAAGAGACTTTTTGAATTTATCGTCTCATTCTTCGAGGCAGTTTTGAACTCTAGGTTCCGATAAATTAGTGATTTTTTTTAAATTTAGATGTAGTTGAAGAGAAATCAGAGAGTGTTTAAAAATTTCCAAACTTTCGATGTTCTTTTTACACATTTTTGAACTGTTGAATTCTGACTTGGAAATTGAAGTTAGAATTTTGGTTTGAATCCCTGATCTTAGAACCAAAACTGAATTTCGGTTTCCTTTCGTTAATTTTCCCGGTTTTGGGTCTGAATTCTCGGTTTTTTCCCGGTTCGATTTCCAATTCCCGGTTTTCCCGGTTCTGTGCCCACCCTGCAAAAACCCATGTGAAAATCTTAGTGCGGCTATAGTCACCCAATAATGCGTAAAATATGTGCTAAATATTGGCGTACTGTTTAAACACAAATTCGAGAAAATAAAAAAAGATTACTTGTGTTTTCCTACTTACAAATGCACATGGTTACTATTACTAAACATTGCTGTCATAGAAAAATGAGATAAATTGGAGTGCGGCTTTAGAAAGTGGCATGGCCGGATTAGGCCATCGTAGTCCCGGGGTAATTTTCTGGGGGGAGGGGGGGGGGGCTAGCTTATTCCCATGTTACCAATAAATGAAGCTTAAGAATAGACCAAATCAGTAAATAAAGACAAACTACATTTCAAGCTTATTAGAGTTTTCTGGATGATTTTGTACGCAAAAATTTCTTCTTTCATACAAATTCCCATCAACCAAATCATCTCAAATTTTTCACTGATGCTTGGTGACCCGAAGGACATCGAAAAAACATATGGGAGCAAAAAGTCATTTTTTTTGCAGTTTTCTAGTGGTCATAGTAGATATATTGAGTAGATTAGGACTAAAAAGGATTTTTCTTCATTGAAATAGTAAACAAATTTACAAATCTCACAGCACAATATATAGGTACCAAAAACCTGTAACCACAATGTATACCTATTTATAAAGTTCAGTTTCTCGTAAGATGGAGGAAATAAATAAGAACACAGTTTTGAAACTATTCGAACAAAAAAAAAATCTAAACATTCTAGTTCAAAGCATTTTATGTGTACGAAAATATTTGGAATAAAAACTGTGATGTTTAGTAAGCAAACATAACATTCTAATCAGGTGAAGCTCCACGATTGTCAGGAATTCAAACCTAATCCATATGTTTGTATCGTTTCACTTTCGTCGTATTCCATTACGTAGGTTGATGATGAATAGAGGTTCACACACATCACGTTTCATAAACGTATGAGAATTCATGAGAATTTCCAGCACAAGTCTGCGACTATACATTCATACATACATATAGGTAAATGGATGCGGGCAAGGTTATTTAGACACAAAATATCGCCGTTAATAATTCATGAAACGCAAATTGAAAATTGAAACCAATCGAGACGAAAATGTTAAAGATAATTTGAAATTTGATTAGTTTGTACAACTGGCTGCTGCTATGAGTCATGATTCGAAATATAACATTGACATACCTACTGACCCCAGACAACTTGGCCCCACACGTTATGTGACATGTGATACGATGGAAGTGCATAGGAACAGGGTCGACAGTATCCAAAAGTTGTGATAAACTTTACTCAAAAAAGAGGTTGCAAAATTTCAATGAAGATCGGAGCTAACTTTGTGCCGAAAATGCGCTGACATGTGCATTGCGCCAAAGATGATATAATTGCTCTCTCGTCTCTGGCATACATAGTAGAGATCTCGGACAAAATGATGCAGAACCATTACATTCAAACATTCAAGCGAAACAAGAAAACAAATATTTAAGTGATTTTCATCCTATTGGATAATTCATCCCAGAAACAAGAAAATAAAAAAAAAATGCCGAAGTGAGAATCGAATTCACAACACCATTTTTATATCGTCATGCCAATACGATCTCTTAACCAGTACCAGTACTACCTGAGCCGGAAGAGGAGGAAGAGGAATAATTGTCATAGTCGTTCTGCCACGGCCAATCACCAAAAACGCACAGAGTTGGCTTTCTGATATTTCGGGAGAGTTCTTTGTCATGTGAAAGGAGTGCGGATGGGAATGGATTCCTATTGAATGGGTATTGGAAATGAGAAACTGTGTTATTGGTTTTCTACTGTTTTTTTTTTTGTTTGAAACAAGGAATGCCGCTTTACTACAGACGTACAGCATTGATCGACCGGATCAATCCATTCAAGTCTGGCTGCTTGGCGTTGTAGCGATCACAAATCTTATCAGCACCAATGGCATTCACAGCGCCAATAACGTTGAAATATCGAGAACTCATGATTGGAGTAAAGGCTTAATTTTGGTTGTGCAGTAAGGTTTTTTTTTACACAGATATACGTACCGCGTAAAAAAACCGTGTTGATTCCCGAAAACCGTGTAAAAAAACCGTGCTAATTCCCGAAAACCGTGTAAAAAAACCGTGTTGATTCCCGAAAACCGTGTAAAAAAGACCATTCAAATTCTGCAGCTCTAAAGTTTTGACACTTAAGACCTGAGACCTGAGACCTGAGACTTGAGACTTGATACATTAGATTTGAGAATGTAGACTAGAGACATGAGATCTGAGACTTGAGACTTTAGACATGACACCTGAGACCTGAAGCCAGGGACCTGAGATCTGAGACATGAGACCTGAGACCTGTAGAATGAGACCAAAGACATGGGACATTAGACTTGAGACTTAAGACATGACACCTGAAACCTAAGACCTGAGACTTGAGACCTGAGACCTGAGAGAGACATGAGACATAAGAGATGACACCTGAGGCATGAGACAAGAGCCATGAAACATTAGACCAGAGACATGAGACTTTAGACCTGAGACAAGCTACTAGGGTTAGTACCGCGAGAAATTAGTTTTGCTCCGATTTCAACTTGCGACCCATCTAACGAAAGGGTGTCACTTGTAGGTGACGAAAAATAGTGTCGCTAGTTCGCTAGTACAAGTTACTAGATTTAGTACCGGAAGAAATTAGTTTAGCTCCGAAGTCAAGTGAAGTCAAGTGAAAGGGCTTCACTTGCACGTTGAAATGTCGAGAACTCATTATTGGAGTAAAGGCTTAATTTTGGGTGTATGTACATATCTTAATTTGTGTGAACTTTCTTCGACACAATTCGGATATGATTCTTTTTAGAGATCTTACATAAGAATGTTATCTTGGTATCCCCTCTGTTGAAAACAAACCCTGAAACCAAATTGTAAATTTTTGAAGAATTTTCTGTTCTTTTAATAAAATTATAGCAAACCATCTAAAAATTGGTTAACACCCATCAATAAATATCAACGTATACCGCAGTTCTTGATGCATGTAAGTTTATTTTTCTTTCGCTGACGAATGTCAAAAATTAAAATTATAATGAAATCATTAAGAAAATAGTGTTAAGGATGATAATGTATCGAAATGTAATAAAAGTGCTATGAAACAAATATAGATAGACTATGCTAAGAAATAGTAAACTTAAAAGAAATAATTTAAAAATATTCAGTTCCGTAGATAATTGTATTACGATGGACACCTTCTCTTAAACTTTTCCAATTACGGATTCAAACCGTTTATCAATTTCGATTGTACAAAAGTTACCTTCCTCGAAATCATTAATCATAATTAAATCTGTAAACTGCATTTTCCATTTTTGCTCTTCAGGGAACTATTAATCATTTATGGTGCCGGAACCGAAAACCTAAAATGTATGTAGGTTCATTGCAGTTTGGCTGTATGTATGCAAAACGTGACTTCAATTGCGCTTATCTTGCACCGAGAGAGGGCGAAGAGAGGGTGTGTGCTGTGTCTTTGGATCATCGTGCAATGTTCTACAGCTAAAACTAGCGATGGGGCTGACCTCTACAAAGTTGAGTCTCCCGGTACTACAGCAAAAAAACACATGCACACTGATAGAACTCAACCTGTGTTTTGTGAAAGTGGATTTGAATTTCAATAATACAGCTGTATACAACAAAGTGTTTCTGTTTGCCGTTAATAAGTGGTTACGATTTGCCTCTTAAAGTTCAGAGTGCATATAAATACCAGAATGAAAAAGACTTATTCCCAGAAGTGCGTGTGTCATTCGCATTTCTTTCTAGCTTTTAAGAATAGGAGTAGTAGGACATATTCGTATCGAAAAAAACCCAGATAAAAAACAACGGTGTCAACTGAGCTATTCGTCCTGAAAACTTTTCGGCCAAGAATAGACACTACGCTAAGTTCAGCGACGTTAGAATATTAAAAAATTACCGCACCATCTTAATACTTTTTCACGTTGTACAACATTCAGATCATCACTGTGGAACAGCATTTTCGGTGTCTATGTTTCAATTACTGATTTTTGAAGATTTTAGCGTTCTGGATTCAAAACATTCATCAGATTTTTTCTATAACCTATAGTTTTTGGCGATATGAGGTGTGGAAATTTTCAAATTGGTCAGTTTTGGGTAAAATCAATCTTTGATAACTGATAAACCTACATAAACTAAAAACTGATATTGAATTTATTTATTATCCTTTATTCAATCAAGGAATCTTATCTCGCCTAGTATCGTTTCAGAGATACAGCGCTTTAAAAAAATTGAATTCTACATTTTTTTTGAGAAATTTGTGAAGATTACAACTTTTTCTAACATCATTCAAAAAAGTAACTGAATATTTGAAGTTAAAGACTCATTGATCTTTGTTAAAGACTGCGAAGCGATTTGATCAACCGTGTGCAGCGTTCTCAAACGTTTCCGTGAAATGCATACTATCGATCGGCAGATTCATACAAAGCGTCATAGTGGAATTAAGGATCGGAAACTGTATTTGAAGGTGTTGAGAACGATCAAGGCAAACACAGGATAGTCGGACTACGACATTGCCAAGAAATTCAACGCCGACCGGTGCACCGTCAGAAGGATTCATCTACGCGAAGGAATACGATCCTATCAGACCAGTAAGCAACCAAACCGGACATTGAAGCAGAATTTAGTAGCCAAAGGACGTGCCCGGAAGTTATACAAGAAGATTCCAACGAAGTTCGACGGATGCATCCTCATGGATGACGAAACGTACGTGAAGATGGATTTTGGGCAGCTTCCTGGCCAAAAATTTTAGAAAGCCACTGCAGTGGTGCACTGCACTGGTCATGGTGATGTCCCCGGCAAGTTCAAATTCGTTTTTGCTGATAAGTTTGCAAGAAAGTGTTTGATCTGGCGAGGTATTGTCTGCTGCGGACGAAAAACCCCGGATTTTGTGAAAAACAAGACCATGGACTCCGAAATGTACAAAACGGAGTGACTGAGAAACGTTTTTTTTTCGTACATTAGATCTCACAAAGGACCAGTAAAGTTTTCGCCAGATTTGGCAAGCTGCCACTACAGCAAAGAAGTACTATAGTAGTATCGGGCCAACGGGTGGATTTGGTCGAAAAGAACATCAACCCACCCAACTGCCCTCAATTCCGCCCTATCGAAAAATTTTGGGTAATTGCCAAGCAGAAGATGAAGAAGAATGGTAGGACGACTCGGGATGGAGCAGAGATGAAGAGATTGTGGAACAAAATGGCCGCTGAGGTCAACGAATAGGGTTTTTTTTTTTAGTTGATCACCCAGGTGGTAAGCCTTTTTTACGGATTGCATTCCAAGGCACGGCGAGCGACCGAGTCCCCCCAGTATGCTACTCTGGGTCCAAGGGTGCAATTGGACGACTCATGATACTAAGTACCCCTACGCCATAAAGTCCACCTGGGGCCTCTGGCCATGATTCCCACCCGGACCTGCAACGAAGGCTATACCCGAGATGGGAGACCAAGTCCGCGCTTAAGCGCTCATCGGCAACTCCAGTTCGAGTCAAACTCTAGCATATATACCCTGCCTCTCGTTACGATTCAAGACTAAGGACCTCTCCTCTAGCGACTCGAGATCCGGCCTTTACTAGCAACTCGAGACTAGCTTGGTTCCCACGAAAATCGTGCTCTCCGCCTCTGTTCGAGACACTGCAAGAGACCAATGACCTCTCCTCTAACGACTCGAGATCTTGGCTCCGCTTGGCTTGGCTCGAGGCCCTCTCCTCTTTGCCCGTCCGTGTGCCGATCGAGAGCAGCTTATCCTGGACACACGCCTGTCACAGCACACGTCCGGGGCTTTACGAAAGACTACTCGGATGATTCCCGGCGAAGAATTCATCCTACACGGACTCAGGTGACTCACCCGCCGACGACGTGAAGTCACCCTACCCGAGAGTATTTCGCGGCGTAAATACTCTTCCCCCTACGAGTTCGACTGCGAAGAAGGTATAGTCTTATCCCCGCAGCTTCCCTCGTAGGGGACGCGTTTTACTCAGATACTCCGCGGCGGTGGAGGTATCCTACACAACGATCGCGACTTACATAAACAGCTCGGCATACGCAGAAGGTAGAGCCTTATCTTTGTATGCTTTACTGCTAGGATCGGACGCACACTACTCGAATGCCCCTCGCCGAAAGGGCATTCTACTCCGACCGTGGTCCGGTCTTCCTCCTCCCTTTTTGGCTGGCAACCCTAGGGTTTTTGCCCGCCGTGTGCCGAATCGAGAGCAGCTTATCCTAGACTCGCGCCTGTCACAGCACACGTACGGGTCTTAGACGCTTTCATTTTAAGTACAAAACATTTTTATTTCGTTTACATAGCTCCGAGATAGATCCGTTTTAATGCGTCCAGATTTGTAGTGATCCATGCTTTAAATTAAATCCCTTGAACAAGCTTCCGTTTTTACTTCGGGTGAATTGAGTAAACATAAAGAAAACCTTACTTTTACGCTTTCGTCCTATAAACTCTGCCATTCGTTCATAGCCATTTGATGAGCAATTGCAAAATACCTACTCATGATATGCGATAAAACGTGCAGAAATGGCACCATGTATTGCTCCTTTTTGCCCTTTCATCGGCGAGTTCGTTGCCCTGGAATTGAACGGGAAGCGTGATCTTATATAGCTTTAAACTTAATGTAGTCAGTCTTTTCCGTATTTATAAAACGAAGAATTTTCCCGAACGTAACGGGCCGGGAAAATCCTGGTTAGCCGGTAAAATTTATGAAACAACAAGAATTATTCAACAAAATTCAATTAGTAAAAAATCTGAAAATTTTTCGTCATCCAAACATAACAGCTAGTTTGAAATAGTTTTGTAGGCTTTCGAAACCCATTCGCGATTATGTTGATAAAAGTTCCTAAACAACATTTAATAGAGATACCAAGAGTTTTTTGATGAGCCGTTTTTACCGAGTTTATATAAATCGACAAATTCATTGGCTTTGCAAAGCAGCTCATTGGGATGTTTTAATTTCATCCTACTGTTAAATAGCTTTCAAACTAGCAGTAGAATCGAAAAAAAAATAAAAATATTTTGAATTTATTTTTCATTCAATATCGAATATCTTTTCTGGGGTACAAGTTAGGTTTGTGGTTTTTTCTCATGAAATGTACTTCAAGAATAAAGGAATATTTAAATTCCACAGTTTTTTTTTATTTTTCTGTACATCTCTAGTGATTTTTTAATGGAAAATTTTAATTTCCCAAACAAACAAGTAAAGCTTAGTTCTTTTAGAAATGGACAGTTACGAATCCGTTTATCTCAAAAACCTTTCGTTTGATCTAAATAATTTTTACGAAGGAAATGAAGGTAATCTTATGATAATTGATGAAAAATTTTGAAAAAAAATTTTATCGTTTTTTTTGCAAGAATAAATTCTACTTTATTCTTGATACCCTTCGGCCAGCGCACACTTTTTTCAGTCATGATAATGATCAGTTTTTTTAAACTAATACTTCGTTCAATCTGTATTTTAGGTGGCTACATCCCCTTGCATCAATTTTTGATACTTTTCGGACCAATAATTCTCTTTTAAAAGAAACTGAGGGTAATTTAATGGATACAGCTGTTTCGAAATAAACAAATTTGATTATTTTTGAGCCACTTTTTGAGCGTTTTTTATGGAATTCCTGCTGGCAAAATCTGGCAATAACGAAGTGAGGAGATTGAACTTAAAGTATAATCGGTTAGTATAGATCGTAGGTTGCGAAGGGTACATAAAAGATTACTCTTTTTAGACTTTTGAAAACAGTGAAAACCATAGTTTTCGTTTTGAAAATTGTTGTTTTTTTTTCCACAGGAGCAGAATTTTGGCAAATCATTATATTTTATACAAAATAACCAGCAAATACATTCTTAAATATACTCGGGACCTTGCCACGAGCAGACGTGGTATGGGATTCAAACGCTGGAATTTGTTTAAAATAGGGTATTTCATAAATTTTGTCGTTCATCAGAAATCATCTGTCCCATAGCCTCGGAACCAGATATATTATAGCTTACGAGCTGTGGATCTAGCAAAAATTTGTTGTTTGAGGCTTGAGGTTAGGTTTGAATGACTCATTAAAAGGCAACACTTTCAGCTTATCAGAGAAATTTTTTTTTTGGAATTATCAGCGATCTATCCTGAGTTTTTTGCTGATTGAAAATTAAAATGCTGGTATGAGACTTGACTTCCCTGATGACCCTTAGCCGAAGTTGCCAATCATATGCTTCACACCAATGATTGATTTGAACTTTGTGGACAATTTTGACCGTATTTGCATACTTTTCCACCACTCACACACAGTAATTCTTCGAAAAATCAACGGTTTTGTCAGCTATCAATTTGATAATGATGGATTTTGAATGAAACTGTGCAAAATTATTTTTCCTCTTTCTCTTGCATCGTAAATATTATGAATTATGAAAAAATAAGTCTGTTAGTAATTTTCACAGGCAACAAAATGCTGTCAAAATTTTGAATGTCTTTTTACCAGTAAACGAGCCATAAGCAAAAGAAAGTGTCACATTTCTAAAAGAACTAACCTTTATTTGGAACAAATATCAATTTACGCAATCAATGTCACTATCGTTATATGTTTTGGAAAAGGTAGAATGAAGAAATCGTTACGGTGTTAATAGGTTAGAAAAATAATTTTAAGGTGTTGAAAGTTAAATACATAGTTTAAAGGCTTACCGGTCAATCGTATTCCGTTGCGCTTCAACCTTTGCTGCTAATCATTGATCCGGGCTTTCGATTCGTCTCGATAATATCAATCACTACCTTGTTGTTTTTTCACTCACACCAGCACCCAAAACACCCGTTTTATACCACGTTCCAGTTCCAGACGATGCAAGTGCGTAGGCTTACTCTGTACTGAGAGCTGTACCTATGTGTGCACTTCGTTGCAAAAACGTGACTTCAATGGAACTTATCTGTCGCGGTTATTATTGCTGCTGCTGCTCAGAGGAACACACTAAATGCAACGATTTGCGACTGTACTTCACTGCTGCTGGGGTAAACCACTACTAACTAAACCGCACAGATTTGTTGCAATGCGATAGGTATCACTATTATAGCTGAGAGATGCACTCAAATGCAATGCAATACTAGCATTCTGTTGACTTACGTAGATTAGCCAGATGCTATAACTATTGACCTAGCTAGAAGCGATCGCTTGATTCGAAACAATCCTTTTGGATTTTTAGTTTGAAAACACTTTGGAAACTCGAAAATTGTACTTCACTTATGTATTTTAGATGAAGCTAAACTTCAGTCAGCTTGTTATTTGATAGCTCTAACCACTTTGCGTCATTCAAGCTGATTTGCATACACACTTTTGTTTTATTTGCTCTTGTTGCAGCATCACGGAATTTAAATTTTCACTAT